>NC_068309.1:16965907-17267594 GCF_025860055.1 Xyrauchen texanus | reverse complement strand
GCGCATGCCAGATTACGTATTCTGCCGTTTGTCTCCACTAGGGAAGAAGGGAAACTGCTCAAGTAAGTAAAAAAAAACCTGCTCATGTAAGGGGGGGGGGGGTTGGACTAATTCATTTTATAATTTTAGGCTAAAACATTATGAAAGCTGTTGAATAATGGAGTTATGTGCGATCAGTCTCCCGCCTTTCCAGGAGACCTGTTCATATGAAGGTCATAAGATTACATTTTACATTTGAACAAAATATGATGTGTATGAATAATTACAAATATGTCCAACCATATTTATTTTGATATTTGCTCATGAATATGTTTATAAATATTTATTTTGAGATTTTATGAAGATGTGAATGGTCTTTGCCGAAGCAAAACTAGTTTTCTGGTAGATAATAAAGAGTTATATTTGCTTTGTTGCATATTTATTCTACAGTATTTGCTTACTAGGGTTTTCTGGATGGTTGTTAGGCCATTCTGTCTGCTGTGAATTTGGCGCTGTTCTACTGTATGTGGTTGTCAGGTTGTTACTATGTTGTTGTAAAGTATCTGCAGAACACAAACAAAAAAGATTTTCAGAAGAATATTGCTGTTATGTAGATAAATTCAATGTAAGTGAATGGTAGCCAGAACTTTGAAGCTCAAAAAAGTACATTGCAACATAAGAGAAATCCATAAGACTCCAGTGGTTTCAACCAATGTCTTCTGAATGGATCAAATTGTTTTTTGGTGAGAATAGACCAAAATATAACTCCTTTTTCAACTATAAATTTTGACATTAGCAGTCTCCTTGGCGATCAGGTTTTCAAGCTTGATTATACTTCCTGTAGCACCATCTAAGGCTCTGCGTATGCATTAAGCACTAGAAGTGAAGAGATGATCGTAACTAGAGATTGCAATGGCAAGATATTCAGTGAAAATTAGTTACAATTTGGTTTGTTCTCAACCATAACCAACTGAATTGCTTCAGAGGACAATCTAACCACTGTAATACTATGGATAACTTTATGCTCCCTTAATGTTCTTTTTGTAGCTTGAAATGTCTGGCCACCATTCACTTGCATTGAATTGGTGGCGGCTGTGGTAGAGCGGGTAGTCCACTAATCGCAGGGTTGGCGGTTCAACTCCTGGCCCACATGACTCCACATGCCAAAGTGTGCTCAGGCAAGACACTGAACCCCAAGGCGCTATAAAAAAGTGCTTTATAAGTGCAGACCATATACCAATTAACCTATAGAGCTGAAATATTCTTCTAAAAATCTTTGAATGTGTTCTGCAGATGAAAGAAAATCATACACATCTGGGATGGCATGAGGGTGAGTAAATGATGAGCACCGCCAATCATATAATTTGCCATGGGTTTAAGACATTTATATTGTTGCAACAGACTATTTCTTTTAAAATAAATGATGTATTCTTCAAACTGTCTGTTTATCCAATAATCCTCTACTTGCTGCAATGCAGCTATTCGGCATATACTGTTAATTAAAGCTGCTCATTTAGGACCTGTGAGCAGACTTTTTCTCAAAATAGAGACTCTGATGTACTTTTAATCTTGTTGTTGTGCAGTTTGTTTTATTCTTTCAAATCTAGTAAAAGACATGGGTCTCTCCACTCCTTCACATCCTGTGTCGCCTTCAATCAGGTATTAGTTTCACAAAGTACTATCAGACTAATTTGCAGGGACGGACCACTTCTATTAAAATGAATGGGAGAAATCCAATCACCTTTTAGATACATTGCATGTCAATCAGCTTGAGAACGCACATGTGCATTAGCTTTACAAGCCGGGAAAATAAAATGTTTTAGTGTAATCTGAGGTAAAGCACAATTTATGATACCAGTTTTTTCTCAACTATGACTACACCCGCTTCGAGAACATGGAAGTGTGAAAAGGGTCCATTGGACGCAACCCCATTATGACCACATATAATGTATTAGTGTTAGCTTTACCACCATGAATGCAGAATGTAAACATAACAAATTACACATTATCTAAAGCCAATATATAACTTAATATAAACATAGAGTGGTTAAAACGGCTTCTATTACTGATCTCATCACTGGAATCACATTTTTACATTTAGTCTGTTGACAGTACAGCATGCGTGTTATCTTAGCCTATTTAGCCTGAGATGGGGCACATGTATTACAATGAATGTGAGAATTTAGAATGCCCAATATTGAAGATGTAGAAAAGGTTGTCTCGCCCTTACAGGTGAAAGAGCCAAGCACCTTTTAGAAACAGACATCGTCTGACAATCAACTCAAGAATGCACATGTGCAATAGCTGGACCAGTCTGAAATGATACCATCATTGTAAAATTTTACTGCCGATTTGAATTGTCATTAGATTGTACTCTTGACCAACCATTTTGGAGATTTAAGTAGATTGGAGCTGTACATTCATGTCATTTGTATCCATAAAATATAGCTGCCCGTAGTGTTTGCAAGATAGCCGTCCTAGTGGTCTGACTTGCCTTAAAAATACTGTGGTCTCATTTTTAAATGCTCTTCAAAACACCGGCCCCAGCTGGGTGGAAGGTGCCAAGGGTCAAAGGTCTGGCTAAGCGAGACTAACATTTGGTCAGCTATTACATGATCCTGAACCCAGAAAACCTTATAACTATAATTCAACAACCATACAATTTCACATATGTGTGAGTGAAATGGACACTGTAAATGTGAAAGAGCTCTCAACACAAAGAATGCACATCAATACAGAGAAAAACACTAGAATGTAAGATCAATGGACAATTTGTAGCAGAGCTCCATTAGACGATCAATAATATTAAACAAGCAACATTAACGATTGTTATTCTTATAAAATGAATTAGTAAGCGATGTCACTCATTTCATCATGGTCATGCAAAATGTGTCTGATTAAGAGTCCTTCTGACCTTTCCTAACCTGTAAAGGGAGAAATCTGTAACTCACCTTGCAATGATCTCGTCCATGATGCAATTCTTGCTGTGAAAGCACTTTCTCTAAAACTCAATTACTGTCTCTGCCAGGCAGCTTCATACTCATCTCACAGTGAGAATGACCAGCACTCAACTGTAGTTCACTACTTCCCCTTATTTCACATAATGCTGCTGTGCTAATCCTGCTGTGAGATCCTTTTATCAACTGAGAAGAGAAGACCTTGACTTACTAATATTGAATCGGCTCAAGTTGCTATGAGTGTGCATAGTAGAGTTCCACACACATGCATGTACTGTATATGTTTGTGCATATCTAACACAGTTGAAATCATGTGTAAGTGTTTGATGGCTGCTGTTGAATTTCATGTCCAAATTGATTCTTTATTTAATGCCACTTTGAGTTATTTTCTGTTTGTTTAGTTATTTATTTGTTCATTTTATTGCAGATGTATTTGGTCAAGGGCAAGAAATAGAGCTCATTCGCACTGACGTACTCAAAATAGTATTTCCTTCTGTCTCTTTTACACAACCACAATCCCAAAATGTGTTGGCAGAATTGTCTGTGAGGATGTCATCATGGACAAAATTACAGCTTATATCCTTCTTATTCCTTTCTTTTCACTTTAGCTTGTTGAATAGGGGGTCTGTGAAAGAAATTGTGTCCTAGTGAAAAAATGTCATTTTAAGTTTTTTGACTCAGCTCCCTCTTATATTTATGACATGCCATTTATCTTGGCAAATTTTTAATTATGCATTCAGGAGCAGTTTGACCCAGCGAAACAAACATGTATCCTTGACTTGGAAAGGCTTGACAATGAAGGTTGGACACCGTCCAAGCAGACAGTTCCCCACAATCCATTTTAATTACTCAAATACAGTAATTCAATGAAGATAAACTGAACCACTACTAAAGTCAACTTTTTCTTAATTTGCTACTTTTCATAATTCCCATGACAACATAATAGCAAATAATAATGCATATGGGTAATTTGAAGCTAAACTCTGAAGCAGGACATTTAAAATGGCACTAGATATGAACTGTTCCTTTGAGTGCAAATGTTCTTGTCAGTGGATCATCGGTGTGTTCTTCTTGAAATGCTCCTACTGTGCTCATGGACACTGTTATCCTTTAATGTGCAAAATGTTCTTTTGCTTTAAAACAGTTCCTTCCCAAATTTCTGACATATTAATGTCATTTTACAGATGGTCCAGATACTCTCCTAAAAGCCTGTGACAACAGTTCCCAGATTTATTTTTATCTTCATCCATGCGTGGAAGTATTTGAACATCAAAGAACATAATATATTTATCTCTGTTCATCATTACAACTGCATCTGCAACCAGTATTTTTTGCCCAAATGTCTGACTGTTTTGAAATTGCTTTTCGTTTAGATTTTTCAATGGAATGAGTTTGCATCTTCAACAGATGCTCATTTGCCACAAAAGAAGCCTTTCTGAGCAGGTCCAATAATATACAATATGATGTTTTCTATGTTGTCACATGTAAAGAAAAGGCAAAAAACATGTGTTTAACACTAAAGCAAAACATTACTTTTTTTAAAGTGAGACACTGACATAAACATTCAGTAGACTCTTCCTGTGCTTCCATTTCATGAATGTACAACATTAGTATTAAAACCCAAATTATGGGAACAATCCTTGTCAGAACTGATAGTACCAACATTTTTGAGAGAATTAACCTCACAGAATTTTCCCAACATGTTGTTGCTGGCCCAGAATTGGTTTAATTTGTAATTTCATTGTACCCTCTAGTGGGCAAAGACATAATAGCAACTGTCTCTAGGTTTCACTTTTAAAGACTTCCATGAAAATTAGTAGAAAAAAAGCCTTGACAGGCTAAATTAACTAGTAATTATAAAAATTGCACCTCTGTATATAATTTCTAGTTATAAAAGACATTGTGATTTAAATAATTGAACACAGTAACATTAGACATTTGGCATACTTTTGATTGTAGAGACCCCCCCCAACCTTGCCTAACACCAGGTGATAAGCAGGGCCACAGCTGCACCGTAAGACTTTCTTAAACCCCATTTCTCTCTCCTTCATCTTCATTTTGTCTTCTGTTTATGTTTTGATGTGGGGGCAGGAGAAGGTGCAGGGGCTGGTGCTGGTGGAGGCTTGACCAGTGATACAACAAGATCAATTCTAGAAATGAAAATGGAAACAAATTGAAGACACAATAAATCTGGAGACAAGCCAAAAAAAAAAAAAAAACATTTATTTTTAAAAATCCAAAATATTAAAAAAAAAATTTTCCTCGTCCAAATGTGTGGTTTTTTTTTTGTTTTGTTTTTTTTAAGGGAATGTTAATGAACTTTTGGACACTTTTGGCTTGTCAAAGGGTGCCATTTCTTGTTTATTTCAGTCACATTTGGCATTTTATATAATATCACCTACTTTATAACAACGTTTGCATTATTCTGCTATTAGTAAATGAATGGTGGTCTTTTTAGAACTTCAGTTTTAATTCATACACATTTCACAAATAAATCTCCATAGTGACTAGAGCGATCAATGCAAAGCCTACTTTGCACATTCATTGTGTTCCATATATAAGACCAAAGATGGGGCACATTGGTAACACTTTACAAGAAGGTTTCTTACAAAAATGTGCTTATAGTTAAACATAAATGTATAGTTAACATGAATTAACAATGAACAATGCATTTACAGCATTATTTTTTACTTAAGTATTTTATTTTAAACATATAATTTTTTTTATTAAAAGTCATGTTTGTTAACATTAGATCTAACATTGACTAACAATGAACAATTGTGTTTTAATTAACTAACATTAACAAAGATTAATAAATGCTGTAAACAATATATTATTAATTGTTTGTTCATGATACCTAATGCATTAACTAATGTTAACAAATGGAACCTTATTGTACATTGTTACTATTATTTTTATAAAAACAATTGTATAAAAAATGAACATTTGCTTTGATTGTGTTTGTTTGTGTTCTTTGTGTTATAAACACAAATCCAATACCCCAAATAATATGGCAATTGTAGTGTACTCTTTACCCAAAAATGGGTCAAAAATGAACTAAAGACATTTTTATTTTATCAAAGTAGTATTGAATGTGTTTAAATACCCAGCAGCTTGCATTTTCTTCTTTGCAACAACAGAATGAAACCATAAAGATTAGATTAAGGTGTAGGGTTTTAATTGTTGCTTTTGATAACATTTTGTGCCAAAACATTGAAGACTTACATTTCAGTGATTCTCTCCACAAGTGTTTTAATTGCTTTGACAATCATCTTGATCCTTTCCTGTTGAAAAAAAAGTGCAAAGTCAGAAATAGCCTAAGGTGTGAAACTATGTGCAATTGTGTCAGTAAATTAGAAATAATCTGTTAATTAGTGTATTTCCTGGTAGGACAATCAAGGGAAGGGGAAACCAGGTTCATCAAGTTAACAAATAGACAACACAGGGCCTGGGTAGCTCAGCAAGTAAAGACGCTGATTACAACCCCTGGAGTTGCAAGTTCGAATCCAGGGCAACCTAAGCAACACCTAAGCAAACAAATTGGCCCAGTTGCTAGGGAGGGTAGAGTCACATGGGGTAACCTCCTTGTGGTTGCTATAATGTGGTTCTTGCTCTTGGTGGGGTGCATGGTGAGTTGTGCGTGAATACCGCGGAGAATAGCATGAAGCCTCCACATGCGCTATGTTTCTGCGATAATGCGCTCAACAAGCCATGTGATAAGATGCGCAGATTAACGGTCTCAAACACAGAGGCAACTGAGAACCGTCCTCCGCCATCCAGATTGAGGCGAGACACTACGGCACCACGAAGACAAAGAGCACATTGGGAATTGGGCATTCCAAAATTGGGGAGAAAAAAACAAAAAACAAATAGACAACACAAGGTTTGCCTATACATCAAAGAACAGTCAGAAGAAAAAATTATCTGCATTTATATATACATTTTTCTAAAAATCTGGTTTGATCTTCATCTAAATTACAATAATTAACAAAACAAATCTGTTTTAAATAATAACACACAAATCATTGTATTGTTCTTGTACACATTTAATACATAATTAAAACTTTCATAGTGTAGGTTGTAGTGTTGTCAAAAATACCGGTACTCCGGTACCAAGTCGGTACTCAAACAAAAACAAATGTACAATACCAGAATTTCTGAAGGTACCCGAGTACCGGGTCTACCCGGTTCCCAATCAGAGTCGGAAACTTTTGAACGCTCACAACAAGCAAAAGATGACGACAAGCAAAGTAGCTGCTGCTGCGGAGTCTAAACTTAATCTTGTCGAAAAGTGGAAAAAGCCAGGTTTGGAAATTCTTTGGATTTGAGGCTGATGAAAAGGGAAACATGATAGATCAGCAAAAACCTATTTGTAAACGCTGCTTTCACAATTTTCTGACGAAAGGAGGAAACACATCAAACGTAATAAAGCACTTCAAAGACAAGACACCCGGATTTATTCAAGCTACCAAAGCAGGTGAGTTTAAAAGCATATTATCATTTGCATTAGGTCTGAAATGTTTAGTCGACATTATCGACAACGTCGAAAATAAAGAATTGCCGAGAAAAATGTTTGTTGTCTAATAGTCGTTTGATCTCATTTTACTTAACATGAAATCACATTAAACTGTAATGATGAAGCGTGAGAGCAGCACTGCAGTTCACACCTGACGGAGGAGAAGAATTACACAGATCACAGTCCAGATGCACTCTAAACTTTCACAGCTTCTTCTTATGTAGATCCCAAAGTATTAGGGAATTATAAAAAAAAAAAAATTATAATAAATTCAGAAGCAGTCTCGTTGTGGAATAAGCAGAGCCGGAGCCCTTTAAAGGAAACATGCGTTACATCTTAAATGCAGTTATATTAATGTGTTATAGCTTTATTAATGTTCAAATAATACAGAAGCAGGTCATGTTAATAACTATAAACTAAGAAACTGGCATTTCTCTGTGTGGTCGGTGCCTCTTCTATGAGTTGCGCGAATGTCCCAATCTAAGGGGGAGAGATTGAAACTGCACCCGGCTGAGAGACTCTGCCTTGGGGACGCTCATCCCTAGAGCGCGCACACTTAATGCAGCTAGATTAGAACGCGATGGCTCGTGACTTATTTAATCATAATATATGTCACAGTGCATTTCTTATCGTGAAGAAAAATGGCAATATGCAGCTTTATTAATATGAGAGCACTTTGCACATTAGTTTGGAAATAGTTTTTTATTAATTCTATTGTATGCTAGTTTATTAGGGCCCAAGCCTTGAAAAGGCAAGGCCCTATTGTTTTCGTTAGGATTAATATTATTATATTTTTTACGACTATTGGGGCACTTTTGGGGCTCTTAACGTGCTCGAAAACTCTTGAAACTTTGCACGTGGGTCAGAACCCGCGGCCATTAGGGCCAGGCTGAAGCTGGTACCCGGGCGTGGCAGGGGGGCTCGACGGCGCCCCCTGGAACGGGATCCGAAAACTTGGTCCATAAATCAAACACGCTTGCATGTAATAATATGAAACTCGGTACACATATAGATCTCATCGTTTCATATATCCTTCATACTTTTACTTTTTACCTCAGCCCAACAGGAAATCGTCTATTTAGGGTTTTTTGGAAAACGTATGCAATGGAATTTGAAATACTCCTCCTAGAGAATTCCACCTATCACCACGAAACGCGGTCAGCATGAAGTCAAGACATTGAGGATGAAAAGTTGCCGGCGGATTTTTGATATGTCGAACGGTTTGGCCGTGGCGAGGAAACGAAATGATGGCGCGAAAAAGAGAAACAGGAAGTGTGTTATAACTTCTGCACACATTAATTGATGTCGATGATTGATGTTGATTCATCGATGAAGAGGCCGATCGCATGGATGTGACTATTGTGAGTCAAAGCTATAGCGCCACCAACTGGCAGAAGGAAGTGTGTCACTTTCACAATGCTTTGAAATCACCCTCTTATTTTTACCCGATTTACTTAAAACTTTAGGTGTATAATGTAAACACACGGCAGATGTAGACATGTGAAAGGATTATTGATATCTTTGATACTGTTGCTGCGGCAACGCTTCAAACTCGAATATTCTTTTTTGATGCTTTTGAGACTCTTAGCATACTTGAAATTGCATGAAACTCGACAGACACATCACATTTATTAGCCAGTAGACATGTGCAAAGTTTCAGAAACGGGCGTGGTGCAGGGGCTCAGTAGCGCCACCTTTTGACAAAAGTGGGGGGGTTGCTTTACACTTTGACCCACAGTCACAAAACTCAGTAATTATATTGTTCACATCGAGCCGGACAACTTTCTAATTTACAGTCATTAGCTCAGACCAACAGAAAGTCAGATATTTTGGTTTGAATGTGGATGTTTTGGAGAATTTTCTCTGCCTCTCTCACTGACCCTACATCTCTCTGTGTCTGGGGCGAGGGGGGTGATTTGGCTGTTGAATGAGAATGCTTTTATTTTGGTTTTTCAAGGTTTTGGGGCCCTTAACGTGCTCGAAAACTCTTGAAACTTTGCACACGGCTCGGAACCCGCGGCCATCAGGGCCGGGCCGAAGATGGTACCCGAGCGTGGCAGGGGGCTCGACAGCGCCCCTGGAATGGGATTCGAACACTTGTCCATATATCAAACATGCTTGCATGTAATAATATGAAACTCGGTACACTTGTAGATCTCATCGGGCCGAACAACTTTCGTGCTCTAAGTTTTACGCCAGCCCAACAGGAAGTCGGCTATTATGGGTTGTTTGGAAACACGTGCTCTGGAATTATATATATTCCTCCTAGAGAATGAATCCAATCGCCACCAAACTCAGTCAGCATGAAGTCAAGACATTGAGGATGCTACATTCTGGACGGATTTTTGATATCTCGAACGGTTTGGCCGTGGCGAGGAAATTGATTTAGGACTAAAAAAGGACACATGAATTGTGTTATAACTTAGTTAGTTCTATCTACAGTTACAAAACTCGGCGTGTATATTGTGCTCGTCGAGCCGAACAACTTTCTAATTTACAGTCATTAGCTCCGACCAACAGAAAGTCAGATATTGTGGTTTGAATGTGGATTTCTTGGAATTTTTCTCTCTCTGACTGACAGTGACCGCTCCCATTCTATGTTTTTCTCTCTCTCTGTCTCTCTCTGACAACGTGCCCCCTGACAATTCTCTGTGTGTGGGGAGTGGAGGGGAGGGGGAGGGAGAGGGGATTTCTCTGTTGGGTGAGATTTGCATTAAGATATTGTTTTTCAAGGTTTCTGGGACTTTTGGGGCCCTTAACGTACTCAAAAACTCTTGAAACTTTGCACACAGGTCAGAACCCGCGGCCATCAGGGCCGGGCTGAATCTGGTACCCGGGCATGGCAGGGGGGCTCGACAGCGCCCCCTTGAACGGGGTCTGAACACTTGTCCATATATCAACATGCTTGCATGTAATAATATGAAACTCGGTACACTTCTATATCTCATCGGGCCGAACAACTTTCGTGCTCTAAGTTTTACGCCAGCCCAACAGGAAGTCAGCTATTATGGGTTGTTTGGAAACACATGCTCTGGAATTATATATATTCCTCCTAGAGAATTAATCCAATCGCCACCAAACTCGGTCAGCATGAAGTCAAGACATTGAGGATGCTACATTGCCGACGGATTTTTGATATCTCTAACATTTTGGCCGTGGCGAGGAAATTAATTTATGACTAAAAAAGGACACATGAAGTGTGTTATAACTTAGTTAGTTCTATCTACAGTTACAAAACTCGGCATGTATATAGTTCGCGTCAAGCTGAACAACTTTCTAATTTACAGTCATTAGCTCCGACCAACAGACAGTCAGATATTTTGGTTTGAATGTGGAACACATTGCAAATTAATCTTTGAAGCTCCAGAAAGCACATAAAGGCAGCATAAAAGCAATCCATACGACTCCATTGGTATAATTCCCGCAGTGTACTTGCTTGTTATATTAGCTACTACAAAATATATAAATACATTTACTATCTTAACTTTAATGATGTACTTAACATAATGATAAATAATATTAAAATATTATATTGTATGCTATGTATTGTGAATACACCCATGTTAAACATAAAAATGTACTTCCATTGCATATCATAGGAACACATAAGCGTAAATTATAATTACATTAATAAACCTGTACAAAGACCTCCAGATAAATACTGGCCTTCTGGATTAACACATTTAAGTGTGCAAAAGATATTGACCTATGACATCCTATGACATCAAAAATTATTCTACATTTGAATTACCTCATAGATGTGACTATTGTGGTTCACGGTCATAGACCCTGTCCCAAATGGCACACTTCATATGAATTTTCAGTCTTGTGTACTTATTTCATGTGTCCATTAACTTCATGAGACCGTAGGGTGTCTCATTTTTCATTTTAGGTATCAGAAGGGTGCTCACGCATACTTTGTGGTTGATATGTGCCCTCGATGCGCACTTTTGCAGAGCCCACACTGATGCAAGCTCTACAGCACACATCTTCTTCTCGACAGTCAAAGCGAGGTTACGTTATTGCCCATCGTGCACAGCGACCCTAAAGGCACGGGGGTGGCGGTGCCACCGGCTTGGGCCCGCCATCGCTGCTTGCAGCTATATTTTAGATTTGTTTTAGTACTTGGTAAAAACTTAAAGTAAAAGTTGAAGCAAATCTTATATAAGTGTTCAAAAATACTTTAAGCATACATTGTACAGTTTTGTTATAATTCAAAAATAATATATTTAACTTGAAGTGTTGCTCAATGGTATATTTTTGTTCTTAGCTCAGCTGTTAATTTGTTAACTTTGTTAATAAAAGAGTGTTGTTCAGTAACCTGTTTTTGTGTTTTGCTTTGGTACCGAAAATGGTATCGAGTACCGTGAAATGTCACTGGTATTGGTACCGACTACTGATATTTTGGTACCGTGCCAACACTTATACTTACACCTACTTATAGTGGCTCAGTGGTTGAGGCTCAGGGTTACTGACCAGAAGGTTGGGGGTTCAAGCCCGAGCACCACCAAGATGCCACTGTTGGGCCCTTGAGCAAGGCCCTTAACCCTATCTGCTCCAAACATTCATGGCTGACCCTGCACTCGGCTTAGCTGGGATATGCGAAAACTAATACATTTCACTGTATATATGCAAAAAACTGTGTGTATAATGTGTGACCAAAAATAAAAGTATTCTATTTGCATGTTTGGGAGTCAAACCCAAACATGCAAATAGAAAATTAATATTTCCTATTGACACACTAAAGCCAAGGAGGTAAATAGCCATCTTAAGGCAAATGTTTTTGTGAAACATCTTATGTGCCTAAGACTTTTGCAGAGTACTGTATATGTATAAAACCCCCTACACAACTGAGCCAGACAGGCTTACCTTTTGAAGTCTGCACAGCAGTGGCAGAGAGAAAGCACATATCACACCTGTTCAGAGGCGAAATAATTAAATTAACACGTTCATCTGAACACCATGCAGCAGAAAGATAAAGCAGCAATACTTGAATAATTTGTTCACAACAAAGGGATATGATGCACTCTAAGTATTTCCAGTTCAGTGGTTGTTTGGTGAGATTACTGATATTAGGTTATAATAACATCAGGCTTAGTCCTTACCAGTCATCACCAGTGTGAGACCATTGGTTTGGACCCCCACGTAGGTCATCAGATATAGCAACCCAAAGAACTACACAAACAAAAAATGTAAATAAAACCATTCAGATAAAAGAAAAATATTTTTTTATATTATTATTATTGTTTACTCCCTCAGTAACAAGCACATTGCAATAGTTCATATCAGGACTGATTACATAAAAGAGCAGCTTCTCCCCTGATGTAGTGAAAGTAGGTCATGAATTGCTGTAATGTGCATAAAATATAACTGTGTAGCTGAGTTGAGACATTTAAGATCTGTGAGACCTTCACTGACTCCATGATGCTGTCAATGAAGAAAAGCCTCTTCAGCTTGGTGACAGCCGTAGCAATCAGCAAAACGATTTGTTCGGCCATGCGGACCGTGTCCTCATCTGTCAATGTGCGGTCCTCATCCAAATATGACCTTTTTAATAAAGAAAAGTGGACCATCTGAGAAAGATTACGTGTATTAATCTTGACTTACTTGAGCAGCATTTCCCTCCACCACCAAACCGCTGCCAAATCATGTGATATTTGTTTTAAATCTGCACATCTGTAATGCATTTTAAGAAATAATATTTTTAACCCCTGATCATCTGTACAAGTCCCTCACTATTCTCTGTTGAAAAGACCAGCATTGCTTGTTTTGGACAATGGTCTCCAAATTTGGATACTGGTTTGCTTGTGTCCCCACCAAGCTTCTTAACTAGCTTAACCAGGGAAGAATTCAAAAGGAAAACCATGCTGGTTCGTTAGGTGGTCTACCACATAGACCAGCACCAAACCAGCACTAACCAGCCTAAACCACCATGGAAATTCATTCTGGCCAAAGCTGGTCTTTTCAGCAGGGGTATCCAGCTTTATAAACCAAGGCGCCGTGTTGCAACAAAGCTTGTGTCCTGATAGAATGAATTCACCAGGGTTTAATTAACAACGAAATAACATTCACTCCAACAAGCTTACATATACTTCACATGGGTCTTCACTTACATCAACTCCAAGAGTTAAACAGCAGTGTCAGCATTACATGGCTGTGTAGGAACTGACAGTATTTATTTTACAGCATACTCACTGGAAGGGGTGCGATCCGTCACTGAGGCGGACCAGCTCCAGGGCTTTGTAAAGAAAGCACACAGGGAGGGTGAAGGCCAAGATGCCCAAGCCAAGGTTGGACAGGATCGTGATGAAACTGAGCTGGAACAAACAAGCCAAACCCACAACCAAACCTGTAAACACCAGCCCGGTGGTCCCCACATCTCGCCAGTACAACAGATCTAACACTGGAGAGAGCAAGAAAAGAGTGGAAACAGTAAATGTGACTCATGAGTGAGATGTCAAGAAAATAAAGAAATACAAATATGGAGTCATGTAAATCAAAAGACAGTAAAAGCTTTGCAGCTTTGAAGTTGGTCTCAAATGAGATGCAGTGGGGTATCTGGGTGGTTAGATGTGCATATTCACATGGTTTCTGGTCATTCATGTAGCAATACAGACTATAACATTTGAAATGCAGCTTGTCCTCCATTCTCTATTTTGGAACACATTATTCTCTTTCATCTCAAATCGATATCCCAGACTGGGGTTAAAGTTTTCTAGGACATGTAATTGAATTTTTCAAACTAATCTCATGAAAGTTATAAGACTGTAGCAAAATTTTCATGGCAGTTCCATGGTGAAATATTAACTGAGTGGTGCTAAAACACTACTTTAATTTTCTCCAAAACATAAGTGTTTTTTGAAGGTTAATGCTTTATCGAGTTTTCAATCCACAAAACCTACCTTCCTACCCTTAACCTTAAACCAGAAACCGATAGTGTCATAAAAAACAAATGTGAGATTAAAACGCAATTGCTGAAGTGCCACGAAGCAACCACGCTTCTATGGCACTTTCGGCTCAATTGTCGCCTCACATGCTCTGTGGGACTCATACGGTCCTTTGCATAGCAAATGCAATACTATTAGTTGGGCTACTGCACAATTTGATCATGCCAGAGCAATCTTATAAACGTAGTTTGCTATGTACTGCAAACGTTCAAATTACCTGACAAGTCATGCACTATAGTAAAAGTATTTTGATGGCATAAGATAACATTGTGTGAGGAACAAGGAGAAAAGTTTGTGTTTATGAATGGATAATCTGCCATTTTACTCTAAATTAAAAGGAAATAAAAGTCATTGTTGTTTTAGCACCTCTTGTGTTCATTTCACCAAAAAATTGCCGCTATGCATACAAAAAGCCACGTAAAAATCATTTTGCTAAATTGTAACGTAATTTAATAAGACCAGGTTGAAATATTTTTTATAAAAGTAAAAAGCCTCACTGCAGGGAAGTCTCAGGCTGGTCTGTTAACTGTTTTTTGAGGGGTTTGGGTGTGAGTTTCAGATGGCCAGGCTAGGAGACCAGCTAGACCAACTTAAACCACCTAAGACTAGCAAACAATCTCAGGCTGGTTTAAGGTCCTCTGCTATATATGTAACATATTTGGATACTTGTTCTGTTGCAACATATTTGTGCATGTGTTGACATTTCTCTGAGATAGACACATGGTTAGAATAGACTAGAATTAGATTCAGAGAATGAATCAAAGAGAGCAGACTCAAACACTTTTGAGCAGCTAATGGCCAAATGCAATTTCATGCCCCTTGCCCTATAAAGCCAATAGATGTCAACAGTTGTTGACTCTGATTATCCTCCAAATGCAGGTGCAAATCTGTACTGGTGCAAAGCAAAAATCAATCCAAACCCTCTGAAATCTTCTGTGCATAAAAGAGAGATCATCCATAAGGCCTTCAATCCTGCTAACGCACATTACTGCAGCCTAACATGGCTGGGACAGATTGAATCTCTCCGGAGAGACATTTGCCAGCACTCCCAAAATAAGTAAAAGACTAAGTCTCACCTTTTTCATTTAGACACCAATGCCTTTTTTCTCCTACTGCCTCAAAATGTATATCCTAGTGTCATGCATCAGTCCAGTCCAGAAAAGTCCATCTATTGAATTCCCATCAGCCTGCCAAGCTCCCATTGGGAAGTCGTGTGTGATGTGCTGACTAGTCAGCAGTATTACTATACCTCTAGTGTACACCACTCAACTTCAATCTGGTCTCCTGTTTACCTACCCCACCTCCTCTGTTGCTGCCAACATGCTATCTAACACATCAAAGCAGAGCTTGGGTCCAGCACTGTTCAGTCCTGAGGAAGACTCTCACCTTTGATGGCCATTTCTGCTGCTTCCACTCCTAAACCGCTCTCCTCCCTTTGGGCTTTTTTTGGCCATCCTTGCTTTGTCAGCAGGAAGGGGTTGGCCTGACCTAAGAATATCTTCGACACTTGGACACCCCATCTTCACACACACACACACACACACACACACACACACACACACACACACACACACATGTGGTTACACAAAGATCCCCTTCCTGGGACGCTCTGAGCTTAAGGAACCTGAGACGTTAGCATGTGCCAGTGTGTAGACAAATCTTCATTTACAAGGAGATGGCAAACCTTAGATGCCAGAAAATTACTCAGATGCTACTTAAAGAGTGCTGTGCTTTATTTTCTCACTTGCTGACATTAAAGTGCTAGACATTAACACTGAACTCAAGATCAATATTCAATGATAGTGGGCTTCATCATAGATTTCTTGGAACCACGTGGGAGGTCAACCTCCTTTGACATTAATTATCATATGTTTCTTCAACTTTGGGCACTTCTGGCACTTTGGGATTTACAAGAAAGTAAAGTCTTGTTAAAAACAATTTCACACACTCACAATTTTTTTTCATTTGTCCACTAACAATGTCCAACAATGTTCTGTATGTACATTCAAGATTTAAGATTTATTTTTCTGAAAATCATGAAACTTTCCACCAGTGTCATTTCCACCACATCTCAAAGTCTTTGCAAAACAAAACAAAAACAATTCCATGATGAAAATGATGTTGATGAAAATTACATTTGTACTTTTTTTTAAATAAAATAGCCAACTGCTTTCTCTTGATATCGCTAATTTCATAGCTAACAATTATGTTTGCATGTATGTTTGCTAAATACACTATTAAATAATATTTTCACACATTTTATGTAGTTTGGCTGAGCTGGAATTGATGGCCAATAAAAAATACTCTGCTCCCAAGTAATTTTTACATATTTTATTTTTTACTACAAACATTGCTTGTCCTATTTTTCATCACAGGCATGCTATCACTGAAACTTTCTTTGACTTGGTTCAGGTACAATAACTTTTTTTTTTTACTTTTTGAAAATAATTATTTTATTTTTTTTAAGAATCGAAAATGTTCACAGAATAAATGTTGAAATGGTTAATGTTTATATCAATCTTTGTTTAGATTATCATAGTTTAGTCATGACAACTCTCTAAAAGATTTAGCATGTTAATGTGAGTATGGCACATTGATTGGATTTTGGTCTTGGCAGTCTAGACTGCTGAATTAGACAATCCCCATGTAGCAGATTTAGACATATGGAGCTGGGGAGGTGGACGGATTTAGAGAAAACTCTTGCAGCATGCTGCAGTGAAACCGGCTTTGTTGCAAACTGATTTAGATATTATGCAAAGAGAGAGTACAAGTTGATTGGCTGCCAAATTACATGTATACTATGTCGGCTGACTGGCTTGACATATCACACTAGGTCAGGGATGGGCAACTGGTGGCCCGCAAGCCATATACGGCTCTCTGTATCATTGAATACGGCCTGTCGAACAAGGATTTATTTTATTTATTTGAAAAAGGGATAATGTAAAGATTGCATTCAGTTCATGATGTTATTACAACTATTGATATGAAGAGTTTACTTGTTCTTAGCAGACCTGCTGATCACTCTAGGATTCTAGCATCCAACATCTTAAACTTGCTCATCATTTATAAGGTAAATTGAGCTAAATTGTACCTCAGTTGTCAGAGACATAGTATGTGCTATTGTTTATGTACACAGGTGGAACCCTTGTCTTTCGTTTGCCTGGATACGAAATAAAATATTTTAGTTTGATTTGCAAATACACCATTAAAGTGATCAAAGGAGCGTACTGTATGAGAGATACATACACCAGAGCTGCTCTCTTCACATATGAAAAGGGTAAATAAAATACAAGGGTAAAAAGCATCAAAAGTTTTTACAAAATTAATGCAGGAATCACCAAAGACATCTAATGCTGTTTCGCTCGTGCTTGTGAAAAACAAAAAAGTTGTTATAAGAGGGAGACATTTTGAAGAAATGGATGATTGAGATCCCTGACTGATTGTTGAAAAGTCTTGCGAACAGAGAGAATGTTGTTCTCTGATGCACGGGAGTGTTCGGTCTGTGAGTGTATGTTGTGGTGCTGAAATGTTTTGCATTAATGCACTGAAATTTTATGTTCTTGTACCCGGTATTGTTATTGAAGATAATATTTAGATTTTGACTAATATCTATAAGCTGTTTTATAAGGTGGGGTTGAAAATGTTGTCTCTTCATTTGTGTTTGTCTGTTGCAAATGTAGAAAATGCAAATGAGATAGTTTCTTGAACATGTAAGTCTGAAGTATATAGCTTGTCAATTGAACATGAATTTGTACATGTGAACAGTATGTTTTAGTAAAAACACAAGTACAAAAATTATGCTATTAGTTTTTATAAATATTGTTAAATAAAAATGTTAATATAAGTAACAAAATCTTTAAAAGAACATTGGATTAGTTGTGCATAGCTTACCCACAATAATGAGGAAATTGAGTAAAGGGTTGAACATTGTTACAGTGCGGATTTGTATTCCGGCCCATTGGTAGAATGGAGGAAAAACATGTTGGCCCTCGCCCCCTTCAAAGTTGCCCATCCCTGCACTAGGTGAACCAATTTGGCTTGGCATATCCCATATGAGCAAACAGACAGCAAGTTTAAAGAACCTCTCAGTTTGTGACATTCAGACATTCAGTCACTTTTAAACATGTGATAATTTGTATTATTGTAATGGATTTTCATAGTTTAATATTGAAAGTCTGGGTCTGCGACAAGGTTAAAAGTGTCAAATCTATATAAAAGGCATTTGAAAAGTTCCAAAAAAATAAATGATGAAGGACTGGTAAAATATTTTTTGGTAAAAAAATAAAAAATCTTTTAATGTAGACATGAAAATGTAAAGGATTTTGAAGAATTAAAACAAAATTATAACATAATATGAAGAAATATATTTAAGATTATACTCCCCCACCCCTTTCCTAGGACGCTCTGAGCTTAAGAAACCTGAGACGTTAGCATGTGCCAGTGTGTAGACAAATCTTCATTTACAAGGAGATGGCAAACCTTAGATGCCAGAAAATTACTCAGATGCTACTTAAAGAGTGCTGTGCTTTATTTTCTCACTTGCTGACATTAAAGTGCTAGACATTAACACTGAACTCAATATTCAATGATAGTGGGCTTCATCATAGACTTCTTGTAATACCAGCATTTGATGCAATGATCATTCTACTGTCAAAAACATTTAGAGTTAGGAACCAAAATAGTCTGTTATGCAATAATATGTTTCTGAATACATTCTTGATTTACATAATCCACTAATAAATCTGAATCAACCGTTGTTAGAGTCTCTCAATTTTTTTATGTCATTCATGAAATCTGCTCAAGGCGAATTACGTTGTTTTATATGAATCACTGAATCTGTCTCAAATAAAATTTCAAAAGGAGCAAACAATGCTACTATATGTGCCTTCTGTCTGTTTCTCTCCCTTAGTGGGCTACTATAGTAATCTGTTATGTCATTAATCTGTGCATGTTATATAATCCAAAATCATCAAACGTTCAGATGCGCAAATGATTAACACAGGGAGGGAGAGAGAGAGGGGGAGACATTGAACGTGTGAAAGAGAGCCGCTCTGCGAAAGGATTGCACGTTGGTGTGTACAACAAGAGGGAGGACACTGAAAGATGATTGGTGCACAGAAATAGCTCAGCCAATCAGAGTGATGACAGGAAAATAATGGGTTCAGACAGAGAGAAATATTTAGAGAGAGGGAACATTACTGACATATAGTGGAGGAAGGAGACCAAAGTGGAATCAAATTGAAAAGAACAGCCATGACTAGCAATGGCAATGGTTCAACTGACAGAGGGGAAAATTAACCGTTCTGGACTGGATCATTCGAGGATGCTTGAAGGTGCAGAATCAGCCTCTGGGTTATAATGCTGTGAAGGCCCCGCACACAGCCAAACCAAAGCCAGTGAGCTTTAGCACAGGGTGGAGGCTGTGAAAGGATTTAAACGAGTGAAAAAAAAAACCATGAGGACATCCAGGAAAGGAAGCGTGGACATGCCTGCTTTTGTACGGCAACTGGTGAAGGAGACTGAGAAAAGGGTCTCCTCCTTTTTCAAAGGGGGGCGAGGGGGAGGCACAGGCGAGCTGACCGGTGGCGAGGAGGGGGGAGAGGAGGAAGGGGTCATCCCCAGCCCATACCTGGATCGACCAGTTCTGGACAAGCACATGCAGGAGGGATGTGCCTCCTGGGGACTTACCTATGCCTTGGCCAGCATGCAAGGTTGGAGGGCCCACATGGAAGATTTCCATAACTGCTTCCCTCAGCTGGGTGGAGAACTGTCCCATTGGGGGTTCTTTGCTGTGTACGATGGGCACGCAGGCAGCACGGTGGCCCAGCACAGCTCTCTGAACCTGCTGGACCACATTCTGGGCACAGGTGAGCAACAAGCTGTTCAACACATAGCAGGACATAATATATTGCTTTGGCTTACACTGATTTAGCTACTGTACTTCGATACATTTATGTATTTGGCAGACACTTTTATCCAAAGTGACTTACAGAGCATCTAACGTATACATTTGATCAGTTTGTATTTTCCTGGCAATGGAACCCATGACCCTGGTGTTGCTGGTGCCATGCTCGACCAGTTGAGCCACAAGAATGCTTTATGTGTCCAATACCACAGATATTGACTGAATAGCTTTCACAGGGAAATAGAACTCATAATTATAGTAGATCATTACATCACTTGGAAGAAACATCTTGTTGATCTCTTTACATAAAGGGATTAATTTGTAGAGCCACATCATCCAAAGCCACAGCAACATTCCTACTTCAATAAGCTGTGATCTGACAAGTTAATTGTGTTATGACAAGTTAATTGTGTTATGACACATTTTTCCTATGGGAAAAGCAATTAGAAGTCGCATAATTGTTGGTCCTGGAACTCTTCACCAGTGAAACATTTGTAAAATGTTATTTTTCCTGTATGATGGGTGATAACTTTGTTACATCAAACATTTAACAATCACCTGCAGACTTTAACTATGTAAGACCTTCTGGTGACTTTTCAAACAGATCAAGGCAAAGTTCACCTAATAAATGAAAATTCTGTCATCATTGATCTCAACCTCACATTATTCTAACCCCGAATGAATTACTTTCTTCTGTTGAACATAAAAGGAGATGTTGCCAAGAATGTAAAGGCCAAAGTATACATCAGTTTTTTGCTTGCTGCTACGGATTTTGTCATCATTTTACAAATTTCGTTATCAACACAGTATGTGCTGACAGTCTGCATGCATCCCAGCATTTCTAGACACATGGACAGTTTGAGTCTGTGTCCGTATTCACTTACAGTCAAAACTGTACACTTTAAAAGACTAGATTGTTCGACCATGTGCAAGACATAATGGCATGCAGAAAATTTTAATATAAACTAGCCTTAAGTCTCAGTTACTTTTTTTTTGCATCTTTCTTCCATTAAATAAAAGTGAATGGTGACTGAGGCTAACATTCAGCCAAACATCTCCTTTTGTGTTCCATGGAAGTCATATGGAGTAAATAATTACAGAATTTTCATCTTTGGGTGATCTCTTCAAAAGCAGACTGGGTTTTATTGGTTATTTAGTTAAAAGAGCCCTATTCCTTCTCAAAGGCAAGATCCGAGCAGAGGAGGATGTGGAAAGGGTCACTGAGGGCATCAAGGAGGGCTTCTTTCTCATGGATAAGCACCTTCATGCCATGGCCTGCCGTGATGGTTGGGTGCGAGGAGGCACCACTGTAGTAGCCACAGCCATCACCCCACACCACATCTACTTTGTGAACTGCGGGGACTCGCGGGCCGTTTTGTGCCGTGCGGGTCGGGTGGCCTTCTCAACGGAGGACCACAAGCCCTTCAGACCTGGTGAGAGAGAGAGGATAGAGAGTGCAGGAGGATCGGTCACTTTACAACGTGTAAATGGCTCACTGGCTGTCTCCCGGGCATTGGGAGACTTCAGTTACAAGACAGCCGAGTGGCAGCCCATCACGGAACAGATGATATCGCCCGAGCCGGAAGTATCAGCCGTGGAGCGCTCGTCTACTGATGAGTTTTTGGTTCTGGCCTGTGACGGTGTGTGGGATACTGTCAGTAATGAAGAGCTCTGTGCCTTCATACACAGCCGACTGCGTGTCTGCACAGACCTGAGAGAGGTCTGCTCCCAGGTCATTGACCTTTGCCTCTATAAGGTTAGTATGAATGGGGAACTTTTACAGCCTGATCTCATGAACATTTTTGCAACTTTTTTGCAAAACTACCAGCTTAATTAAACGTTTCGCTGCTGTTTCCCAGTGACATATCCAGCAGTGGGTGCCAAAAGCAAGTGAAATGGTGTCGTAACCAGACAATATTAGATTAGAGGTTTTAATGAGTAAAACGTACCTCCCTTACCTAAAACTTTAACCTAAACCTAACTGATAGTGTTGTAAAAGCAAATGAGAGGTAATCAAAACAAACATGCTTACCCAAACCAACTTGTAAATTTAACAATAGTGTTCTAAAAGCAAATGTGACATGAAAAGCACATTTACAGAAGCAACCATGTCATTTCGCATCACTTCTATGATACTTTCATCTCACATGTCAGCTTGCGTGCTTGGCTGGGCTCAAACCTCTGTCATCAAAGTCCAAGACTCCATCAGGGGAGCAACCGTGAAAGCTAATCACTTTGGAATAAGTGTGTAAATGTAGGTGGGTCTGTAATACAAGTGTAAAAAGTGTTATTTTTCAAATGATGCTCTATTGTAAAAGTGTTTTGATAATCAAAACATAGCAGTGTGTGAGTAATAGTGTGAAAGATACATGTATATAAAGTCATCATCAGGCATTGTAGTCGTAATTTGTGTGAAAGTTATAAAACGCACAGTTGTTATAGTTCCTCTAGTGTTAATTTCTCCAGGAAACTGTGGCGGAAGATTGAACGCGGCACAAAAAAGTAAGTTTGCAAAAATGTAGTTGTAATAATGTTCATTTTATAAGACTAGGTTGGACTTTTAACAATTCAGCGTTGCATTAATACAGTGTTTGGCCTGTTGGAAATCACATGATATGTTTTGGATGCTAGTGACACTATCAGGTGTCTTAAAGGAATGTTCCGAGTTTAATACTACGCTTCGCATAATGTTGATTATCACAAAAAAAATTTTGTTTTGTCCCTTTTTTATTTTAAACAAAGAAGCAAAAATCACACTTTCATTAAGACACTTACACTAGAAATGAATGGGGTCAGTCCATAAACATAAAATAAACACTGTTTCAGAAGTATGGCCACAATAAGTAAACATTATATGTGTTAACATAATTTTAGTGTCATAAAATTAGGGAATCCAGCAGGGTGCTGTGGTAATACAGAGATAGAAGCTGATAAAAATCTGATCTCATTTTCAGACGTTGTGAGATATTAGCAGTAACTAAGCATGCCTGTTGTCTCTGACAGTTTGTTTAAAGGTCTGTTTAAAGTATCTCATAAGTCTGCCTGCTCAAATACAGCTTCATCAACGGTTTCATCTGTTCAAAACAGACATTGGCTATGGTATCCCAGTCTGACTTTAGCCAGGCCATTATATTACATAAGAGAAACACTAAATGGCCTTTAGGCTTTAGAGAAGGATGTTTGCTGAGCTGAAAATGCCAACATCTTTCTCTCCACAGTAAGCCACATCTCTGATTTGTCAGGATAGCACTATCGACCACCATCTCAAACTGAAGCTGTAGTCAGCTGCTAAGCTGCAAAAGGATAAACTACTTTTAGCCTTGGTGTGAGGGGATTACAGCATTTTGCCTAGCATTGTGCCATGTAGTGAAAGTCAGCCAACAGTATCCCTGAGAAATAAATGATAAGTCTGCAATTCCAATAAATGTAATCATCAAGGTAGTTGTCCTTTTAGAAGCCAGAAGATAGCATCACAGTACTACCTGTATCTACAGAAACATCAGAGGAACATTTATTTATTTATTTTCTAGTGTATTTTAGTATGTCTAATGGCTTCCAGCTAAATAGTGTTAAAGTGAAACTATAGGCTACCTCTCCATCCTTTCATTTTAAAAAGGTCTCTCAACAGCCTGACAGAATTTGGGCTGATATAAACTCTCTCTGAATTTTTTCATTTAAGTTTGAAATTTTAACCAAATTCCTGTTTAATATTTTCATTTTGTATTTGGGGCTGTACTGAAGGGGGCATTGTGAAGATTTTGTTCATTTTGTTTACATCATCACTTTGAATATTATTAAGGCAAATGCTATTTAAACCCTGGTGCAAATAAAGGTAGTTGCTATTTACACTCCTAATTAAATACTAACAGTACAGGGGCGTGCGTCACTGCAGCTTGTTTACTGTTTTTATTTAGAGTCCTACAGACACACTACACCAAACGCTACCTAAACCTAACCCTAACCTTCCTTTACAAAAATTAACTCATAGTAACCATAAAATTAAACACGTACTACTGTAGTAACATTGTTAATTGCATCAAATCTATGGTTTCTGCTAAAAAACATGGCTACTACAACATTACTATAGTAAAACTACCTTTATATTAATTTTTATGTATTATTATTATAAGTACTATTAAAGAAAATATTAAGAGAGGAGACAGGAAACAGAATGGGAAAATAGTGCAAAAACGCAGAATCTAGCCTGGGTCAAAAAGGAACAGTTTCACTGGCGTTACGGCCCACAGAACTGCAGCAACACTTACAAATGCAGTCTGTTGGAAATTTCTCTGATTCCAATAGACTATTGGGATGCAAATAGTCATGCTGTGTTGCAAGTGCTATTTAAACCTGGGGGAAAATAGTCACTCTGTATTATTAACAGCTTGTTTTTAAAGGGATTTAAATTCTGTAATTCTTCTGCAAAATAATTTACTCACCCTCATGTTGTTCCGAATCCATATGACTTTCTATCCTCTGTAAAACACAAAAGGAAATGTAAGGCAGTACTTTTAGTCTCAGTCACCATCCACTTTCATTGTAAGGAAGAAAAAAATGCAATGACTGAGGCAAAATTTATTTTTGTGTCCACAGAAGTAAAAAAAGTAAATTATGACAGGATTTTTATTTTTGGGTAGAATATGCTTTTAATACAAATGTCCTGTAAATAATGTAATACAAAATCTACATTGATTGCACACCAAACCAGCAATTAAAAACGGTTCGAGGAATGAAAAGGAACCACATTTTTGCAGAACGTAACCGAAAATGGGAACAAAGTCCCTTTCAATTGTTTTAAAGTGAAGACTATATTTTTAAATGCTGGAAACTGGTTAGCAACCAGTTAAGTTCGTTCCAATTACAATTTTTTTTTTTACGAAACCAATACCCAAAGGGTTTATATTATAGTACATTTTAGGAATTACATCACTTTCTGTTGCCTAAAAAATTAGGCTTTACTCTTTTCAGTAGAACATGTGCCACACACTTCTTTGCATAATTGCACGTTGTGGATGTAGCCTTCAGTAACATGCCGAAGAACTTTACGGCAATTATATAAAGTTACTACATATAAATGCATGATTAATCCAGATGAGAGGAAAAATAGAGGTAAACATTTCTTCTAAGTCTTCGCTGAATTATTGTTAGGTATGATGCATTAATACAGATTTGATGCTGTTAGGTTTTGACTAAAAGCAGATCAGTAATAAAAACAAATAATTAAAACAAAATAATTAAACAATTCATAGATGAAATAAAATAATTTGCATAAGTCCAAATGTGCCCATGCAGTATGTGCATACATGCAGGAGAGAGCAATTTAGGCTATTAATTGATTTTTGATGGCCAGATGTATTTTTGAAATATTTCAAATATTTCTGGGTACATAATTAATATTAAGAATACATTTATTGAAAAGATTGTTATTTTTTATAGGCTACTGTATTCTATTCTTGCTATTCTTTCTATGCTGATAATTCCCCCACTAAAAAGCAAAACAAATTACTTATATTTTCATTTATTTTGGTTGAGGTAAGTCCCTGAGCTTGTTTTCCAGACCAGGTCGATTGTTTCTCTTGTGAGATCACCCACCCTTAGCACAGAGTACTATCATTTAAAAAAAATAATGTTATTAATTTAATTATAACTAGTTACCAATTGGAAAGGAGGGTGCAGAACGCCGGAACCGAAACGAAAAAATACTGTTTATGCTCAGAATGAACCGAAATGAAAAATTTAGAATTTTTAGTCCTTGCACAAAACATTTCTTTTTGTGGGTGGTTCAACCTCTCTTCATGTCTTTTCTAACAGGGGAGTCTTGATAACATCAGCATCATTCTGGTCTGTTTCCCTGCTGCCCCCCAGCTATCACCAGAAGCACTGCATCAGGAGGCTGAGCTGGAGGATTTTCTGCAGTCCAAAGTAGCTGGTAAACCAACAGATGAAGTCTGAATTCTCTTGATATTGACATTTTATTACATATGGCCCAAGTTTATACTTGGTATGGCTGTTATGTCACAGATGTCAATCCTCTGTTCTGATTGGGTCGTATGCTAGATGCAAACAATTAAGTGCAACGAACCATAGTTCTTACTTAGGATAGCTTATTTAAAGAGGAGGATAAAACTTGTATGCCTATTTTATGGTATTTGCATCATATGCTGCGCATGCACGTTTTTGGCGCCAAGCTGCTAATTTTCCTGTAACTTTTAAACGATAAACAATTTTCCTACTGTGTGGGGTCGCCACTTGATATCTGAAGTCAAATATACATCCTAAAGCAAAAAACAGTTGAGAACCACTAATGTAATGTTTAGAAGTCTTAATTTTAAAGTTACCTGCATGTGGAATTAAACCAGTGTCATACCTCTTTCTGTTTAAGATATATTTGAAGAGCTGAGCGCGAGAGGTGATGAGCCTGATCTGTTGTCAGTTCTGACAGTTCTTGCTTCTAAGGTGATTCCTGGACTACCACCAGGGGGCGGCCTTCAGAGCAAGTGAGTTCATGTTGACTTAAAGCAAAACTATTGCTTGGTATTTATCGGTCAGCAAACAAACAGTTCTTTTTCAATCTTGTTCTGTCATACACGTCTTAATAGATATTTACTTTATTCTATTTATAAAAATGATTTGACTATTCAGTCCCCCTGTAACAACAAATGTATTCAACAAATATTTCAGTAAACGCAAAGATTTCTCAGAGGAAAATTATTTTGGAATGTTCAAATCTGTTTCATTGATGGGAAAAAAGCTTGGTTAAATCCTTTTAGATGTTGTATTTCAAACAAAGCTAAAGATGTGCACTTAAAATCCTACATAAAACGTCCCTCTGTAAGGCTGCTTTATCTTGAAATATATGGACATTGATAGCAAATTTGCATTTTGTGGCGTAAATGAGGAAGAATTAGTCTTTATTAGAATTATAATTAGTTATAGAAATATTATAACTTTGATGTATCCACAAAATGTTGGTTTGAACACGGCTCATACTTCATGAAAAATGTGTCTACAGTTTATTTTTTAAATATGTCATTTATATTTATGCGAATAAGAACAAGATATTTTGCGTGGCAAATATTACATCCATAAATACAAATGTGCAAATTGCCAACCAAAGTTTAATTACATTTTTGTTAGAAATTGAGCTTTTTTCAAAATCTTTCAAATTAATTGTCAACAAGAAGAATTACACTTTCTTTGCACTGTAAAAAACTTTATACCTTACTGCATTTTATATTTGCCCATTAATGTACACCATTAATCGCAATGCCCCCGGACCGTAATATGAAAGATTCCTGAGAAAGGCAAGCTTGTAGTACCACCTGTTTACTCCAGAGGGCAGTAAGTGAAACTTCAGCTGCGTGGCAATGCGCAGTTTATATAGTGAAGAAAACAACCATCCAGCAGCAGCACAACACATGCGTTACATT
The DNA here is from genome assembly GCF_025860055.1 of Xyrauchen texanus. NCBI lineage: Eukaryota > Metazoa > Chordata > Actinopteri > Cypriniformes > Catostomidae > Xyrauchen > Xyrauchen texanus. The sequence continues at coordinate 17,239,860 of NC_068309.1, read as the reverse complement.
CTTGCATTCAAAACCCTTGATGGAGCGCAAATCCGAACAAAGGGATCTCATTATGTGTTCTAAGTATTAAACTGTATTTAACTTGATACACAGTGACCTAAAAATGTTATGTTTATGATGCAACGCAAAAATACAAGATTGACGGGTCCTTAAACAAGCCCTCATAATAAATCTCCAACTGATTGACAAATTCACTTGTGAAATGGATTGCTGTGAACTGTATACCAATGATTGACTTAATAATATGTTAGTAAACAATACATTGTATTCTAAAGCCGCTTTTTGAATGGTCTTATCAATGATTAACTCTTCTGCCACAAGAATGTAATACATTTTAATTATCTGAATATTTTTATATATATATCATTTTTTTATATTTAAAGGTTACTATGTATCATCATTTCATCATTATATATTGAATTATTGTTATATGAGGGGCTTTCTCAGCAAATATTTGTATATGTGATTAATCGTTATTAATTGTATTACATGTTATTAATTGTATTACAAATTTTAATCGATTGACAGCCCTAATATATATATACAGTGGGTATGGAAAGTATTCAGACCCCCTTAAATTTGTCACTCTTTGTTATATTGCAGCCATTTGCTAAAATCATTTAAAGAGTAACTAAACACCTGCTCAGAGTCTGACTCCACCCACTAGAAATATTTGAAAATGCTGGAAAAGTGGGCAGACCCCGGCGGGGATAGAGGGACTGAACCGAGTGCGGAGACTCGTAGTGACGGATTAATTGACAGCTGCTGTCAGACTCTATGTTATTATTATTCCTCACACGGTCGCAAGACGACATGTACATGAATCTGGCGTGGTGAGCTGGAACCTGCTTACGTCAGCTGTCACCGCTTACGTCACGAAGTACCGCAACAGCCAATAGGAAAATTGAACTGCAGTAGCCACCGTTCAACCTGAAGAGGGCAGCACTCAGACGTTTTTACACCATATATTGTAGAATTAAAACACTTTATACACAAACGTCAAAAAAATTACTTGAATCAATGACCAGTACTAATAAAGCCCCATGCTTACAGATCATTAACTAAAAAAAGTTGGTTTAGGGTTTAGTTACCCTTTAAGTTCATTTTTTTTCCTCATTATTGTACACACAGCACCCCATATTGACAGAAAAACACAGAATTGTTGACATTTTTGCACATTTATTAGAAAAGAAAAACTGAAATATCACATGGTCCTAAGTATTCAGACCCTTTGTTCAGTATTTAGTAGAAGCACCCTTTTGATCTAATACAGCCATGAGTCTTTTTGGGAAAGCTGCAACAAGTTTTTCACATCTGGATTTGGGTATCCTCTGCCATTCCTCCTTGCAGATCCTCTCCAGTTCTGTCAGGTTGGATGGTAAACGTTGGTGGACAGCCATTTTCAGGTCTCTCCAGAGATGCTCAATTGGGTTTAAGTCAGGGCTCTGGCTGGGCCATTCAAGAACAGTCACGGAGTTGTTGTGAAGCCACTCCTTCGTTATTTTAGCAGTGTGCTTAGGGTCATTGTCTTGTTGGAAGGTGAACCTTCGGCCCAGTCTGAGGTCCAGAGCACTCTGGAGAAGGTTTTCGTCCAGGATATCCCTGTACTTGGCCGCATTCATCTTTCCCTCAATTGCAACAAGTCGTCCTGTCCCTGCAGCTGAAAAACACCCCCACAGCATGATGCTGCCACCACCATGCTTCACTGTTGAGACTGTATTGGACAGGTGATGAGCAGTGCCTGTTTTCTCCACACATACCGCTTAGAATTAAGGCCAAAAAGTTCTATCTTGGTCTCATCAGACCAGAGAGTCTTATTTATCACCATCTTGGAGTCCTTCAGGTGTTTTTTAGCAAACTCCATGCGGGCTTTCATGTGTCTTGCACTGAGGAGAGGCTTCCGTAGGGCCACTCTGCCATAAAGCCCAGACTGGTGGATGGCTGCAGTGATGGTTGACTTACTACAACTTTCTCCCATCTCCCGACTGCATCTCTGGGGCTCAGCCACAGTGATCTTTGGGTTCTTCTTTACCTCTCTCACCAAGGCTCTTCTCCCCCGATAGCTTAGTTTGGCTGGACGGCCAGCTCTAGGAAGGGTTCTGGTCGTCCCAAACGTCTTCCATTTAAGGATTATGGAGGCCACTGTGCTCTTATGAACCTTAAGGGCAGCAGACATTTTTTTGTAACCTTGGCCAGATCTGTGCCTTGCCACAATTCTGTCTCTGAGCTCTCAGTTCCTTTGACCTCATGATTCTCATTTCCTCTGACATGCACTGTGAGCTGTAAGGTCTTATATAGACAGGTGTGTGGCTTTCCTAATCAAGTCCAATCAGTATAATCAAACACAGCTGGACTCAATTGAAGGTGTAGAACCATCTCAAGGATGATCAGAAGAAATGGACAGCACCTGAGTTAAATATATGAGTGTCACAGCAAAGGGTCTGAATACTTAGGACCATGTGATATTTCAGTTTTTCTTTTTAATAAATGTGCAAAAATGTCAACAATTCTGTGTTTTTCTGTCAATATGGGGTGCTGTGTGTACAATAATGAGGAAAAAAAATGAACTTAAATGATTTTAGCAAATGGCTGCAATATAACAAAGAGTGAAAAATTTAAGGGGGTCTGAATACTTTCCGTACCCACTGTATATATATATCGCGTTATTTTTAGTCAAATTAATCGCACTAAATTAACACATTAAATCGACAGCCCTAATATATATATATAATATATATATATATATATATATTTATTTAATATATATTTAATTTTTAATAATTATTATATTATTATTATTATACTTTTTATCCTCATTTTAATTTGAAGATTGTAATTTTGTCATTTATATACTGATATGCATCTCAAAATATATGAACATACAATTTGTCACAGTAAACTGACTTTCAGTTCAGATCCATCCAAACATTGATGTTCAGCACTTTTGACATTGGCAAATATGAATAAAGGGATCATTCATCCAAAAATGAAAATTCTCTCCGCAGAACACAAACAAAGATTTTTAGAAGAATAGTTCAGCTCTGTAGGTCCATACAATGCAAGTGAATGCACTATGAGACATATGTTTTTTTAAATAAATAAATACTCTTGGAGATTTATAAACTAAACTGGTGCCAAACTTTTTTATCTGTATTTATCTTACCAAAAACTTTTTATTGTATATGTTAACATGTAAAAACAGAACGGTTAATAATATGTTTATTTACATTAAAATAGTATTTGATTATGTTAAAAGAGGTATTTTAATAACATTTCCCACGTCTGGCCATACATTCCTTCTTAAGATCTGGCTGAAGAACAAATATGACCTTACATCCTCAAGTAACAAATAGGTTTTGATTAGCTTAACTCTGAAAATAAAAACATACAAAGAAGGTTTATTGTTTATGAAAACTGAGAAAGAATATTTAGATCTGCTAAAGTCTGTATCTTTGTCAATATCAATACACATAAGAGAAAAATGGCAATCTAATGTAGAACTGTCTTTTTACACAAAATAAATGTAGCCTAAAAATGAAAAAGAGCATTATATCTGTTTTTCCTTTTTAAAATGTTTATTATCCTCCCATTCAATGAGGGCTAAATTTGGCTTATCCTGCTAATCCTTTGGCTTTAAAGCACATTTCCCTATATATTTTCTTTGAAGGTTCAGATTTCATCAGTTTTGCCTCTTGTGAAAAAAAGTTTGTGCATATGAGCACATATAGAAAAACTACCAGTACTCTGTAGAGGAAATGATAGAAGTGCAGGTACTGCATACCGCCCACTTCAAGCACTGCTTCAGAAGACATATATTAAACCATTTAAAGTCAGATGAATTACTTTTATGTTGTCTTTATTTGATTTTTGGAGCTATAAAGTTCTGGTCACCATTCACTTGCATTGAAAGTACCTTCAAAGCTGAAAAAGTCTTCTAAAAATCTTAATTTATGTTCAGTAGAAGAAAGTCATACACATGGGATGGCATTTTGGGTGAACCTTTTAATTATGGTCTAGCCATACTGTGGGGCTCAAAAGCCTGTGTTCACAATTAAAAACTGTTAAGATAATAATATAATTTGTTATTTAAAAAAAACTATTAAATTAGAAAAATGCTAAATAGAAGAATTTTAAAAGATGATCCCTCTTGAATCCCCCTGTATTTATCTGTATGTATTTGAGATTAAATACAGGGGGGAAAATACATATGGTATTTTGTTACACACTGGAAGAGCATGAGATTATCAGATCAAAGCTGCATAGATGACACATCCACCCTGGTTCTGCTTAGCAATGCCCAGGTACCCCGTGTACACAGCAGCTGTTCTCAGATTCAAGGTTTAGGCACCTTCACTAAAGCAGCAATCAAATGCTGACAAAAGATGATATGTTGTTGTGATGACTGTTGAGAGAACAGAGGATTTGTGTATTTTTACCCCACCATTTTAACACCACAAGTTATCATTTATTACCTATTATTTGCAGGCGGAACTGTATCATTTCTGCCTACTATCAGCACAAAGAGGCACGGCGATTGAGATTAGCCCAGGTAAGCTTGATGCAGAACTTTTAATGCAATGTAAAAATTGCCTTTACTTTTTTAAGTAACATTTCAGTGTCAATCGCCAAATAGCGCTTTTGTTTCCCATAAAAAATATCTAGACTTACTTTTTTATTATACAATTTTTATTTCATTTTCTTGAGAGAGCCTATCTTGAATTAAATGAATTTTTCCTGCTCTATTTATTTATTCTTGTTTAAAGCATAAATCTAACAACATTTAGACAATTTGCCAATGGGTTAAGAAAAATAAACTTAAAATATAGTCCCTGAAATGTTATTGTCTTACAGAGTTTTACTTTTCAAGTAAGTGTATTTTGTTTTAAGGATGTTTAGATTATATTAAATGGAAAACAAGACAACAATACTTATTAAGAAAATTAATTTAGTCAATTTGCAAGAGCACTTGGCAGAAGAACAGTGCTGTAAAGAATATATGAATGCTTTGTATCTTTTCAGGAGCTTGGTTCTATGGATGCCAACTAGAGTCCATCTCTTAAAGATCCTTCATGGAGATGAGTCTAAAGTGACCCTATATATTAGATTGTGGAAGAAATAAAAATGATCACCTTTATTTTAACTCATAAATTGAAAAAATCCAAATTTTAAGCAAACATGAAGACATTTTACGTTAGTCTTTTTTATTATTCCTGAATAATGAAACTTACAGTACAACAAGCAATGCTATACCACTATCCAGGACAATAATGACTGTATATAACTATTAGACTTTGACTCTTTAGATTGTGATATGTTCCGTATTTACCTTATCAAATGTATTTGCCAATACTCAGGTAATGTGTTTAACTAATGAAAACACACATTTGAGAATCTTTTCAGTCTTTGCATAAAACAGGATATATGGGTTTACATTTTTAAATCGATATCAAAAGCAATTTAGTTATTTCAAGCATGTTAGCTATGTATTAAGATTTCAAGAGTCAAATAGACTGCAAAATAAATCTCTAAGATGCCAATTCTATTAAATACAAGCACTTTTCCTTTTTGAACTATACAGGCTCATAATATGGTGACAGATTGCAACTTTTCCGGTTCTTGAATTGTTGTTTACTGTAATATGCTCTACTCTGTTTGCATGATCTGTAGTGTGTTGCCTTACTTTTTGAGATTATGCCAATCTATTAACAGAATTAATATTAAGATATTTCCTAATTACTATCAAATTAACTGATGCATTGCTGTATCACATTGTGTAATGATGTTTGTGCAAATTATACAGATCTTGTAGTGGCAATATTTGTGCTAACATATGGTTAAAGTTTGAGTAATAAAGATAATAATAACCCAATCAGGTCATTCATGAGGATTCTCTTTATTTCATGCCTGTCCTTCTATATACAGAGTCTTATGGTAATTTTAGTCCTACATTTTGTGTTGATCTCACCAACCATCAGTTAGCAGAGGGCAGTAGAGAGTCAGTCTTCATTGAATGCCCACTAACTAACCTCTGCAAACCCAATTTTAATGTTACATTCACATCTGCAAGCACAATGTTAATGTATCACTTAGACCAAATCTGCAACAGAATAAAAAAGCTCTCAGTGTTGCATCAAATGACAAGAGGCAGCTGTCACACACAGATGTTGCAGGCATGGATTGCAATGCACAGGTTTTGCATCATACCCGAACAAGAATAATTACATGCCATTCTAAGAGAATTACATTTAACACAAAAATATCAATACCAAAATAAATATTTAACAAAGTAAAATAAGTGTTTACAATATACAGTATCTACTGAATCTATAAAATCCATCAACAAATAATTTGCTTTATTATTTAGATTAATTGGTTTACTAACTTTCTCGATTCGTTTAACTATAATTGTTGTAAATATATTTGTATTCATTTGAGATCATTTGTTTCTTAGGACAATCAATACTGACAGCAGTGTAATAGAAACGATTAAACAACGAATAATTCTGACCATCTCTCTTTGATTTATCCCCTGGGACTATCTCTTTGTAAGTGCTCTGGCTACATCTGCCTAGCTCTCGAAAATCAGTCTGTTTTTGCAAAGAGCCCTTAAAGGATCTCTCCAGTGGCATAGTGTGATTGCTCACTACACCAGCCAATCACTTCAGCATCAAAGTGACTCTGAGAAGCGATGTTACCATTAAAATCCCATGGTTTGTTTATAATGATGTAAAACATTGAGAGCTGTCTGCCTCTTAAGAAGGAAACCATTCATAGATGCTCAACATTATCCTAATATAACATTCACTGTCCTTGATATACAGAAGTAAATTGACTGTTTTAATTTTATCTAATTTACTCTGTACTGTACATTACAATAGTAAGTGTACATCTTCCATTGTGTGCACAATAAAACAACAATAAATAAAACCTTCTGAAGAAACTAAAGGGTATTTCATTTTCCAACATTTTCTCATTGAGTAATACTGAATGTCAGACCATTTGGGTCTTAAAAATGTATACGTAAATAACGTGCAGTATCCAATGTCACCATTGTATAAATGGGCTACCTGTCAACACTTGTCTCCTGAAGGCGGTTATTCATGATAGCAAAAGCGCCCACTCCACCGGAGAAACCGTTCTGGCGAACATGGCTCTGTCTTGGATTACCATGAGCAGTCTCAGAGAGCTGCTTTTGTAGAATAGCCAGAGAAACCTTGTTGGCCATAAAGTCATTGACTGAGATCATTTCTCCAGACAGTCTGCGCCCTGTCAGATAACCTCCATCTGGTCCTAAGCCAGGATCAGTCTCACTATCACAAACTGTTTCCACTGATGCATTAGTGAAGCGCTTTCCCGCTGCCTCGTTAGGCATGGCAGGGTGCACAGCATTGCGTTTTTTATCCCTCTGCCGGGAATTTCCAGGTGGAGGGTGGTGATTGTGGCGCTGGCTTGGTATTCGAGGGAAACAGCAACAGCAGGCCTCACCTCGCCTCCTGTACGGCCGGCCATGGCACGGACACTTAGCCCTGTTGCAGTCCAGTTTGGCAAGGATCCAGTTAAGGGTTTGCTTGATGATGATAGAGATTACATTGAAAAGGGAATAGATACAACACACACCCATGAGGATGAAGAGGCAGTTACCAAGACGGTAGGCCTCCTGAGCTTCATAGCTCTCCCTTTGGCTGCTCACCAGATCTCCGAACCCAATGGTACTGAAGGCGACAAAGCAGAAGTAGAAGGACTCGAAGTAGTCCCAGTCCTCCATGGCAGAGTAGAGGGCTGAAGCACAGCAAGCAATCAGCAAGGCGGCTATGCCCAGAATGAGCATAACGTAGTAAACCGATGGCTTCCAACCCTCCAAGCTGTCATCCTCACTCCTGGACTCCACTCCTCCCACGCCCGATCGACGCAGTTGGAGCTCGTGACACCAGCGCATGATGTAGGCCAACATTGTGATGATGCGCTCCAGGAACAAGTTGAAGAAGAGGATTGTTGCTGCACAACCAAGAAGTCCATAGAATATCAAAAAGATCTTACCTGCAATGGTGACTGGAGTGGTCATGCCAAAGCCTGGAGGGAAATAAGAAATAGACACTATTTTATTGATGTGTTGCATTTAAATGATGTATCATAATTCAAGATTGGCTTTTGGAATAGTTCACCCAAAAATGTGTCTTCAATCATCATTTACTTAGCCTCATGTCACTTCAAAGTGCTAAGATTTTCTCACTGTTGTGGAACACAGAAAGAAATTAAAGCCTCATTCACACCACCAGCGACATTGTCGTTTGATGTTGCTAGTCCTTGTACTGTATGTCGCTAATGGGCATTCATACTTCTGTCGCTCTAACATTATTGGTGGACTGCACAACTGGCCATAGCCTTTTAAATTCTGATCACAGATAATAAATGATACCAGTAAAACTGAGATATAATTCTTATTTGACAAGGAAGCAGTTCTCTTGCCTCTAAAAAAAAAAAAAAAAAAGGAGTACGGTAGTGTTTTCATATAAACTGCAGCAGTGCTCAATGCATCATATCATTAACAAGATGAACGATCTATCAATGCATGAATTAAACTCACTCAGAATGCAGACAATTTCTTACATGTTTTCCATGCTTTTTTTATTATAAAAATGTATGTGGTTACAGACAAGCAATATGAAACAGTGAAATCACTCAGAACTTAACTTCTTGTTTGTGTTGCCTGCGCTCGGCTCCAGTGACTTTCCTCCCATTGGTAGTCCCTCCCGAACAAGACCGTGGAAAGAAATTCTAGGCCCCCTGACTATCTTGGTCTGGGCCCCTTTCATATATGAAATTATCATTTAAAATTTGTTGTGGGCCTTCTTGGACCTGCGGGCCCCTAGAATTGTTACCACCTTTTACCCCATTAGATATGGTCCTTTTTCCGAATGTCGCTCGTCATTTGCATAAAGTTAAACTTTTCACAACTTTGTCGAGTCCCTTACAATGCCCACATCAACACGGTCGCTGATGCTCGTGTTGCTGGAATTCACTCTGCTCTCATCAATAATGTATGAGACTGTGCCTTGTTGTCGCTGCATTTCACTGGGGCTTAAGAAAGATGTTTTGCAGAACATTGAATAAAGTAGACAGCAGCTGGGTTTCCATCAACATAGTTTTAAGTGAGTATTGGGATATTGCAATAAAAATTCCTGAATGGAATCACCAAGATGCGAATAAAATGTATATACTTGCCTGAGGTGCATAAATGTTTTATTTAATAAGAAGACTTGTGCAAAACACTATAATGGAAACACATTAGGTGTGTTCGACTTCAACTGTGCCTTGCCTTACCAATCAGCAAGATTTGTCGATTGCAGTCAGGGAGGTGTTGAAAAATTAGCCGTCAAACAGGACATTTTGCACTTCCCGTTGTGTGCTGAACCACTCTCAGTTACATCCTATCGCACAATGTTTGCTTTCTTTATTGCAGACAAAGTGGATTTGATAGAAATTCAGATATACAGATGCTTCATTTTTACATTCAGTACAATAACCAGAAACACTATTCATTTGAATAAGTTATACATGCTGCTAAATTCTGTGCCTTCGTGTACAAATAGAAATAAACCTATATTATTTTAATACCAATAAAGTAGGCAGACTTTTTGAATAATTTTTAATTGTTTTATGCATAAACATGATACACACTAACTGAGTACTTTATTAGGAATACCTGTACATCTGCTTATTCATGCGATTATCTAATCAGCCAATCGTGTGGCAGCAGAGAAATGCATAAAATCATACAGATACGGGTCAGGCATTCAGTTAATGTTCACATCAACCATCAGAATGGGGGAAAATGTGAGCTCAGTGATTTTGACCATGGCATGATTGTTTGTGCCAGACAGGCTGGTTTGAGTATTTCTGTAACTGCTGATCTCCTGGGATTTTCACACAACAGTCTCAGAGTTTACGGACAGAAACGCCTTGTTGATGAGAGAGGTCAGCAGAGAATGGCCAGACTGGTTCGAGCTGAGTGAAAGGCTACAGTAACTCAAATAACCACTCTGTACAATTGTAGTGAGCAGAATAATATCTCAGAATGCACAACCCTTCGAACCTTGAGGTGGATGGCTAAAACAGCAGAAGACCATGTCTGGCACTTTATTAGGTCCATAGTGTTCCTAGTAAAGTACTCAGTGAGTGTATAAGATTATGATTGCATGAAAACAGAATTACTGTACTGTTATGCAAGTAGTACTGTTATACAAACACGGATGGCATACTTCCATACAACTCTTTTAAACTAATATTGCAGAAGTAGTAAGAGTAGTATGCCATTCCTAACAAATCCCATGAAGCACACATCATCGTTGTAATCTGAGAATCTGGCCAGTTATGGATAAGATGTAACTTCACCGGCTGACCCATCCAGCAGGTCTTGTCTCGCAGTTTTTTGATGGCATACGTCACAGTGACACGATGGTGGCATCGACTAAAGCGGGACTAAATTTCTAACCAACGTGCACTGCTTCAAGCACAGAACGGTCTGTGCAGCGCTGCATGAAGTCGAACACACCTATTTACTGAACAAATTCCAAGATATGCCTGAAAACCAGTAGACCTATATCACTGCATAGCATCGCAAATGCTCTGGTCATTCTGAAATGCCGGAGCCAAAGCATCAAAACTATGGCAACATTTAATTCCCAGAACTGTCTGATTTTTGTTCCCAGATATACAGTAAGGCAGCTGCTGGCAATCGCAAGCAAACATGAGGTTTGTGAGAATGTTTTGTCTGAGCATTATAAACTGCAAGTAATTTATAAAATTTAACAAGAAAGCCAAGTGGCTTCCCCGGTTGCTAAATTCTTGTATTTTGTGCCAATTTTCCCATAAATGACCATTTTATTCTCTTGAACACATGGGATAGAAACACTACTATGACATTCTGCAAAATATCTCCTTTTGTGCTCCACAGAAGAAAAAGAAAATCATACAGGTTTGGAACAACACAAGGGTAAGTAAAGGATGGAAGAATATTCCTGAGTGCTGAGTGACTCCAGCCAGGTCTCCTAAGCAACAAAATTGGCTCAGTTTCTAGGGAGGGTAGAGTCACATGGTGTAACCTCCTCGTGGTCACTTTAATGTGGTTCGCTCTCAGTGGGGCGCATGGTGAGTTGTGCGTGGATGCCGCGGAGAATAGCATGGGCCTCCACACGCGCTATGTCTCCACGGTAACGCACTCAACATGCCACGTGATAAGATGAGTGGACTGACAGTCTCTGATGCGGAGGCAACTGAGATTCATCCTCCACCACCCGGATTGAGGCGAGTCACTACGCCACCACGAGGACTAAGAGAGCACTGGGAATTGGGCATTCCAAATTGGGGAGAAAAGGGGAGAAAATAAAAAAATGTATAAAAGAAAGTTTTTATATGATTTGGTCAATGGGATTGTTATAATATAAAAGCACAAAAACATCTGGGAAATTAAATCATGGCAACAGTTTTTGCATAATGATTGCTGTAGGTTGATGTTCACTGGTTTACAGATCTGAAAGTCTGAAAATTGAAAGAATGTAAACATCACAGGACTCACCAATAGTGGAGACCACTGTACCAACAAAGTAAAATGCCCCTGAGAAATCCCAGCGGGGCCGAAGTTTGTCTACACGTATCCCAGCCACAAAAGCCTCCTCATACTGCCTTAGCAAGACCTGTAGTGAGTTCAGGTTTATACTGTTTTGCTGGGTGAAGTTGGCCAGCTGTTCCTCCCAGTGTTTGTGGGCCAGAAGCTCAGAGGGTTGCTCCAGAGCAGAGAACACTACCGCCCCACACAGCAGGTAGAGGAGTATAAGGGCTGCCAACAAGCCAAAACGGGCATTGTCCTCATTCAGGGGCAGTGGGAGGCAACACCTTCTGCTGACATCTCTTCCACGTGGCATGACTTGATCACCAGCAGGAAATGACAAGAACAGGCAAACAAGCACGGCCACAAAATGCACTTTCATGGAGACAAGAAAAAAAACACACATACAGTACACACCAACACACACTCACAACACTACACCACAATGGGCTCTAGCACAGGTATAGAGTCACATGAAAACTGCAGCTTTTGTTTGCATCTACAGTTCAAAAACTAACTGAATATTTTTCCTGAATATATGAGTTGCCTCTGTCCATTAACATTCTGTTGGATTTAGACCCGTATTACTTTCATCAGAGGTGTTGGGACAGAGATGATCGTAAAAAGCAAGGTTATCAGGTAAAATGACACAAGGCCCAGGAAATAAGACCTCAAGATACACCTTTTGGGGAAGCAGGTAACTGTAGGCAGGCAAGTGCAAGATGGCAATCTTTCCCCATGAATGTGTCCAAGTGTGGCAGGTACCGCACCAGGCGTCAGTATTAGTGGTGTGTTCTTGATGTAGAATCATCCTTACATCAGGCTGTCTGCAAACAAAATATTGGTACTTAAGTAATGGGATAAGAAGTAAAATTATTTTATTTGAGATTCAATTGCCCCGCGACCCGACTTCGGATAAGCGGTTGAAGATGGATGGATGGATGGAGATTCAATTGCAAGTATATCATTCATATTACATAATGAGAACACAAAATACAAATTACATTAGCTCAGAATTGAAAACAATGATCAAAGCTATAATTATGTTCTGTTTTGCAGTATATGACTTAAAATATTTTACAGATCTTTTTTCCATGAAAATTATTTATATTTAAAAAAATAAAAATAATTCTTAATGACCAACGACGTAATACATTTTAAGAGGTTCCGTGACTTGATCGCCCATTATTACATGATTGGCTGGCAATAAATAGAAAATGTAAGTCACATGTACAATAAGGAAGTGATCATACATGCCTATATTATATTAAAGAAACTTTAAAGTGGTGAATTTAAATGTTGCTTACCTGATTTAAACCTAATATGTGACGAAGAGCACCGCTGATGTCACCATAGTCCTCAGTACAATATCACATTGATTAATAGCGAGTTATAAGTAAAAGTTGTGGAAATGTCTAATTCAAGTTAGAAGACGTAGTTTATTCGTGGCAAGTGTGAATCTTTGGCAGCGCGTGATTGAACGATGCAGCAAAAGAGTAGTGTCAAAGCAGTGAGAGTGAGAGAGAGAGAGAGAGAGAGAGAGAGAGAGAGAGAGAGAGAGAGAGAGAGAGAGAGAGAGAGAGAGAGAGAGAGAGAGAGAGAGAGAGAGAGATTGATTACGTGATTACGGTCTTTTCCTAAGAATTCAAGAAGGCATCAAGCCCCCAACCCTGTAATCTTCACAGGAGTGACTGACATTTATCCTTGGAAGGTGGACTTAATTTACATGTATTTACATTGATGTTCTGAACATTATCTAAATAGAAAGCAACAGTTGCTGAGACAAACTTAGAGCAAAGTCTTTTTCCACTCTTAATATTTCCTTTAATAGGCCTACTATATCTATAGTAGTCTATTCTATATAATAATAAATCAAATGAATATAGAGGTTTGTTTCCCGCAGTGATTTTGTCACGGTGACAGTCGGGGAGTTGAGAGAAAGGTAAAACGAATCACGGTTTTATTCAAATTAATATTGCAATAACTATGTTTTTTTATTTTGTATGTTGTTTATTTGCTTAGCATAAAACAGTATAACGCGGCAGTCCCATAGACATTCTATGGGCGGTACATTTGTGATTGAGTTTAGATGCCGGTTTTTTTTTTTTTTTTATGTATGTCTATGGGGGAGACTTCAGCTTCAGTGTGCTAAATAAAATGCTTTTGTGAATAAACAGCTCATCACTTAATTAATTGACCACCTGTATGGAATGATATTCCGGACATTATTCAAAAGGAATTGCAAATTGTATTTGCAATTGCGTTTTCAATTTCCATACACCTGTCCGTTAATGTTCAACATGTTATACACTAATCAATCCTTTTAGAATGAACTGTGTGTATAGTTTACTAGGATAAACTCACTTATTCAATTTAATAGAAGAAATTGGAACACCCAATATAGCGGATGTAGAAAAGCTGTAAGGGTTTGTGATCTGATTTAAAAAGGGGGAAAAAATAAAGCATGATTTATGATACAATTGTTGTCATTTTACTGCTGATTTCAAATATATTCTTTGATCATAATCTTGACTAATCGTTTCGGAGATTTCGGTTTTCCCCATTCAAGCTGTAGCCCCTACTTCCCAGGAGCGTTCCCAAGATGGCCACCGAGTGGACTGACTTGCCTTGAAAGAGAATTTGAACTGCAATAATGGTATTTATTTTGGTCGGAGAAACTACGGTTACCATGCTAATTTTTTGTTAAGGGCTGTCATATGACAAATACCTAAACACTCAAAAAATCACCCACTATTTTTACAATCATGTGTCTCTGAGAATGCCACTTCAAGGACATTCAACAAGTACCATTTACAATCTTTAAACAACTGACAGACCATTATTTGCCTGCTGCTTTCTTGACATTAAAATATTGCTTTGTTTGATGTTGACAGACAAAAATACAGCCATGGCACTCTTTCTCTATTGTGAGATGTGCTTAGATGGTAGACTGGCTGAGACTACATTGCTTTGTTCTCTCTGACCAGCCCACCCTTGCCTTTCATCTTGGTTGCCAGCTGACAAGACTGTATTCCTCCCCCAGACATTAGAGTACTGGTCATTGCTTGTAAGTGCCCAGGTGCAATGGAGACAGACAAGCGCTATATCAAAAGAGTGTGTGTGTGTGGTATATTATTCATAAACTTTGACCTTATCAGAGGACAAGTGTTTTCCCAACTGCTTTCACGAAACTGAAAATAAACCAAAAGCTATATCTATAAGCAGTGCTAATCATTGGTTTGTGCTTAGAGTGCTACACTGTCTTTAAAGTCATCAAGAGATCTGAGAAGTGTGATCTGCATAATGCAATTCATCACAGGTGCTTCGAGATGAATAAAGTGATTACACAAAGCTCATTATAGAGTCTGCTTCTTTTCCTCTTATTTTCCTGTCTCTGCTTTCTCCTTTTCTTTGTCTTTCTCTGTCATCTAGGTGTTAAAATAGCACTCTCAAAATTGGCCTTCACACAGTTGTAAATGAATGAGTCATTGTTTGGTCTCAGCTACATGTATAAAGCACAGTACAATGTTGTCATTTGAAAGGACACAAGAAATGATTAGAAATCAGCAACTTTATTTTAAGGTTTAATGGGCATGAATTTATATATTTATGTATACATAAAAACGTGTATCTTTTTACTACCAATGAATTGTCAAACTTATGAAAACATGAAAAATGGACCTGTCACCCTGATATAAACGAGTTCCTTCTCAACAGAAATTGTATCAAATATAAGTAACAATGGAATTATGTTGATCTGATATAAACTAGGAAAAACAGAAAGAAAGTGTGAAAAAGAGAAGTTCCGTTTTGAACCGACAAGTTCATTGTTGCAGTGACGTGTTCAGATACCAGAATCTAGTGCCTGCACCCTAGATGCAAACAGCAGCACATTCTTCTCAACTTCTGCATTCAACTCCCGCTGGGAAGCCCTGGGATTTTTCTTCACGAAGTCAGCAATGCTCTGGATGCACTCTCTCTGTGGAAGCAGAAAATGACAAATCACCAAATCCTGTTATCTCTGAGCTAAGACATTCTATAACTATAAAATGATTTGAAGTTGAAGTTTATTGAAATTACCCAACATTAAATAACATACAATAAACATTACTCAACATTAAAGTAATAGTTCACCCAAAAATGAAAATTCTCTCATTATTTTCTTCCCCTTATGCCATCCCAAACTTGAATGACTTTTTTCTTCTTTGGAACACAAATTAAGATTTTTTTGTTTTGTATGGACAAAATTACCACAAATTCTTCAATGCAAGTCATTGTAATCTAAAAATGCTCAAAAAAGGACATAAAGGTAGCATAAAAGCAATCCATATGACTCGAGTGGTATCATTAATGTCCTCTAAAGCAATACGATGACTTTGTGTGAGAAACAGACAAGATTTTAAGTCCTTTTTCACTATAAATCTTGACATCCAAGATTTCACACACTTCCTTGTGCTTGAAACATGCACAGAGCGCTGTACGCAAACACAGGGTCTGTTCCAAAACTTAGTTAGCTGCTTTGCTATCTTCTTTGGCAGCATCCTAAATGAAACCTCATAAGAGAGCAATTTGGACTTCTACATACTGTAAGTGGCAACTCACATCATTCAAATAGTGCTCCTCACACACAGCGCACTATTTTTTACAGATACTTTTCAGTACTGAATGGACTATGTTTATAATAAAAATGTATTTGGCTTTGTCCGCCATCTTGTTTTTTTTTTTTGTTTTTTTCACAGAGCTCATCACAATGTGTTCTAGAAGTTCCTACATACAATGCTACCTTAGAATTATGCCAGAATGAGGTATTTTAGACTCCGTCCACATTAATCTGGATACATTTGAAAATGGCATTTTGGCTTTCAAAACACTCCATTCACACTGGTATGTTCAAGTGTTTTTAAAAAGCTTCTTGTCCACATTGAAAACTGTTCAATCACCTTACTGCACATGCAACAAAAAAAAAACACAATTGAAAAATGAAACACAATTATCCTCATGTTCTGTTGTCATACAGCAATTCTGAATAAACTTCCTGTTGCCTTTGAAGGGATTCAATGTGAAGGTTTTACAAGGTAACATCTATCTTTAACAATGCTATCAAAGTAAATACCAGGCACAACAACACTGCTACAACATGGGCTGCCATCTTGATTGTTTTGGGTTGAATGGATCTCTTATTACTGGGTCCACAAGGTGGCAACGCTCACATTTGAGCCGTTGCTGTCACGAAGAATCGCTAGATGTAAAAACATCAACAGTGTATGTGCAAGTCAAAAGCGTATCAGTGAGGAGGTCAGGAGATACCTGCATTTGTATAACTTTAGTCTGAAGGAACATAAAGACATCTTTTTGTCCCTAACCGCAGAGGAAATATAGTCCAGTATCTCATAGCAATTGCAGCGGATATGCACCAACCGCCTGTGTATGCGCACACAGTCTTTTTAAGTATACTTTGGCAGACTGCGTTCGACTCTATACAGACCCTGAGCATTCGTGTCAAAATGGAAGTATACTTAGGGCTTTAAATTGTTGCCTCTGGAGGCAGCTCACAAGGTTTTGAAGCAGATCCACAGTGTTGCAAGGTAAATACAGACACAAATTAAAATGAAAGAGTTGCAGGTTCAGTTTTTTTGGCATACTTTTAAAATGTCCTGCGGTCACCAAAAGGTTGACGGAAAACACTAGAATACTTATGTCAATATTTACAGAAGATTTACTGTGAATAAGGATTTACATTTTTATCTGTTTCTTACCCAAAGCAATCAGATCGCTTCAGAACACATACATTTAACCACTTATGGATTACTTTTATGCTGCCATTATGTCCTTTTTGGGGCTTGACAGTTTTGGACCACAGTGACATACATGCATATGGACAGAAATATTATTCGTTTTTGTTTCACAGAAGAAAGTCATACAAGTTTGGGACAGCATGAGAGTGAGTAAATGACAACAGAATTATTACGACGTAGTGAATTAATCCTTTAAATATGTAAAGACAATAATCAATTCAGTACAGTACAATATAGCACAATATTTACAGTATAATAGAGCAAAATTAAGATTTGAAGTACATGGGCCTAAAACAACATTAAATGTGGAACTAAGACACCAAATCATATAACTATTTTAAACCTTGCTTTGAAGAAAAAAAAACCCAGCTTAATCCAGCCCAAATTGGTTTTAGCTGGTCTGATGGCTGTTTTTATAGGGGTTTTGGGCAATTGTTAGTTGGCCAGGCTGGGAATTATTTCATTATTCATTCCTGTGTAACTCTGTACAAGAGATGTGTTTTTCAGCTTTAATTTCTGAAATCTCTTGATCTCCAGCACTGTATCGAAAGAACATGCAACTTACCCTGCAAGCATCTATTTGCCTTTGCCCAGAGAGCCTGTCCAGAAGCTCACGGGCCACCTGGATCCCGGTGACAGCAGTCAGCACTTCTTTACACTGCACACTGTCAGTCTTCAGCCAGCCCAGCAAAGCTAGCTGCAGTACAACAAGAAAATTATCCTGAATGTAATTCAAATAGCCGAATAAATGAATAATAAAAATAATACTTCTACAGTAGTGAAATAAATTCTTCATTAGAGCTAAATATTAAGACAAATTTGGATAGTTTTAATGTTTTGATTTACATTTAATATTTGATATTTTGCTTAAATTTCTTTTGATTATGAGCTGATTTTCAAAACGGACGTTGCTCCAACCTGCTGAATCAACTCGGCATCTGACATCTCTTTTGATTCCGCCATACCGTCCAGTTTAGTTTAAAAAAGAAATTCAAAACGTATTTCTATTTCAAAAGATATATTAATATTATTAATCAAGAAGCTATAAGTTACAGTAGAGTTTTTAGTTCTTTGCTGATTTTGACCACCTTCCTGTTTACATAATTTCTTCTTTCTTCGTAGCATTCTGTTCTCATCTATTTAGCGCCTCCCTGTGTAGATATTGGGACACACAATAAAAAGAAAACCCAAACTGAAAACATTACTGTGATTAAAGTCAAAACTGTTTACATTTTGATGAACGTAATATGTAAGAATTTAACCACTCTGGGACGAGTAAAAATGTACAAGAGAGTTGTACATTATTTAGATTACAGTCCAACATCTTAAAGGGCACCTATTTATGCCCCTTTTCACAAGATGTAATTTAAACCTTTGGTGTCCCCAGAATGTGTGAATATGCCATTTCTGCTCAAAATATCCAACAGATTTTTTGGTGGGAATTAAAACGAGCTGTTTTTGTGTGTGTGCCTTTAAATGCAAATGAGCTGGTGCTCCCCGCCCGGTATGCTTTTAATAAAAAGTTTTTTTCAGTGTGGGAAGGTGGGCTCCATTACATTTATCGGTGATTGGGAAGGATAATGTTATTAAAGTGAACTGTTTTCCAAAATTCAACTACCTGCTACAATTTCTTCCTGTACATGTCCCCCTTTCTTATTTCAAGCAATCAGATAGCATAGCAAAGTCCTTCATTTGGAATGGTAAACGTCCCAGACTACATTTAAACAAATTAAATAGGCCGATTGACAAAGGTGGGCTAGCGACCAATGAGCCAAATGTCTGAGACCGAACGCAAGGGAAGGTCCCAAGATCTTATTTTATTATTATGTGTTTGGTCTCAGACATTTGGCTCACTGGTCGCTTCCACCTGAAAGGTTTTCTATTGAACAGAAAATCCTTGGCCCTATTTCACCATTGCAAAGCCTTTCTATCAAACTAACCGGTTAAGTTAAGTCAGGGTTAAAAGTTAAATGTTGATTTGGTGTGTATGTGTCAGGTCAGGTCGCAACAGAAGAGTGCTGTGAGATGGAAGTAGAAATATATATAAAAAAAAACATTTTAAGAAATTAAGGAAAATGTAGGGTTAAGCTTCAGAAGCAGACCAGGCCAAAATAATAAACAAAAACCCAAGTTCCCCTTATTATTATTAACCTGATAAAACAATAAGTAAAAGAAAAGACAGACTCCCTACTTCCCACTTTGCAAAATAAGTTCTATTAACAAGTATATACAAACAGATCTTAAATTAACAAAGTCCAAATGAATATCCAAAAACAAAATTAGGCCTAACAATTATCAGACCAAGAAGGCCAACAAAAAAAACAGGAGCAATGAGATCAAGAAGTCCAACCCAGGTGGTGATGGCGGCAAGGTTTTTTAAGGCTCAAAGATGCAGCTGGACCAATCAGGAGCAGTCATCAATTTTGGTGTAGGAGCCAATCAGAAAGTGGCATACCTACACAAAACACAGACAGAAAACTCCAAAACATTACACATACAAAATAACTCTGACTGACGATGACATGAATGGTCAACTATTTAGACATGCTGAAAGTTCCTAGCTGTTTAGTGTGGACATCTTTAAGCAGTTAAAGCTGGCGTTGGGCGCGCCGATACAGATATTCTATGTGCATGACATCAGTTTTCTTGATTCAAGAATTGACAAGAAATTAATCTCGTATTCTCGGTATGAAGCCCGGCTTGTCCTGTGCAGCACGCAGAAACGACTCGGTTACTAACGTAACCTCGGTTCCCTGAGAGGAGGGAACGAGTATTGCGTAAGTAGCTTACGCTATGGGAAAACTCAGTTTCTCGAGAAATATTGAAGTCTTCATGTAAAACGCATTGCAGCTGCACAGCAGACAGTAATGAGCGAGGCAGCTCGGTCATTGGCTGTGCTGCGGCAACTGCTCGAACCAGTGACGGGCGACTCTGAACGCAGCGACCAATGGGCAGCGCCTCGCGTTCGCACGCTCAGAGCCCGCCGAAATTAGCATAGCCAGGCTATATAATGGGCACCCCGTCATACGAGTTCCTTTAGGTTCAATCGACTGAAGCGAACTGACCAAGCACAAGCACGGCAGCTTACGCAATACTCGTTCCCTCCTCTCAGGGAACCGAGGTTACATTAGTAACCGAGTCGTTCCCTATCGAGAGGTCTCTCCTATTGCGTAAGTAGCTTACGCTATGGGAACACCATGTAAAACGCCGTGCGTGCTGACTTCGCTCTATAAAGTCAGAGGCAGATGCCTGAGCCTTAAACCAAAGTGATTATTCCAAGAGCCGGCCAACGGCGAGCTACATAATGGGATAGTATAGAGCGCCCTTCCAAGGTGGTCCATGGTGGGGCGCTCATAGTATAAACACAATGCTCGCGACATGAGCCAGAGAATTCTTTGAAACTGTATGGGCAGCGCTTATGGGTGGGGGTGCATATACTGTAGTAGGCACGCGCGCCACTTACATAAAGCCTCCCGCTCGCGGCGGGGTGTTTTTGGTCATGCATACAGTGTTTGTAACTGTGGGAGTGCGCACTTTAGTGTGGACACGTGACCCCTTAGTGACACAGGCAGAAAATGTGTTAACACTGAGCTTACAGCTCTCAGAAGCGTGGCTAGCTGAGCAGCTTTGTTGAGTGCAGGGGTGCGTGTGTGATTACAGGCACGCGCGCTATCTCCGTAATGCTCACAGCAAGAGCCGGAGAAATGTTTGAAAAAACAGTGTTTACGGGTGGGGGTGCATACATTGTAATAGGCACGCGCACCACTTCCATAAAGCTTCCCGCTCTTAGCGGGGAGTTTCTTGGCTCGCGGCGTGAGCCAGAGATCTGTTTGGAACTGTATGGGCAGCGCTTATGGGTGGGGGTGCATCTACTGTGGTAGGCACGCGCGCCACTTTCATAAAGCCTCCCGCTAGCGGCGGGGTTTTTGGCCATGCATACAGTGTTTGTGTGTAGGGGTGCGTGCAAAACAGCAGGCACGCATGCTACATTTATAGTATTTCCCGCTTTTACTGGGGAAGTGTTTATAACTGTGGGAACAGTGCTTGTGTGTAGTGGTGCATACATGACAATAGGCACACGATCTACATTTATGGGGCGTCCAGCTCGAGCTGGGAAAGTATTCGGCACTGTTTGGACAGTATTGATATGTGGGAGTGCGCACTTTAGTGTGGACACGTGACCCCTTAGTGACACAGGCAGAAAATGACTCTTTTTGTGATTTCTGTGTGTTGCCGTGAAAACGGCGTTTGATTGCCGCCTGTAAGGGGACTGGGTAATGTTTTACACATTTTGCTCGCTGCAGTGAAGCGTTCAGCGAACTCTCTTAACGTGCTGGTGCCCGTGCTTGTGTCCGCTAATGTCGACGGCGCGGGGTCGAAGGCCGAGCCCGGCCAGTCGTCGGATGCAGCGCCAATTGGAAAGGCTGTCATCCTTTTCACCGTCGTCCCCTGGCGCGCCAAACGAGATGAGACCCACCGTTCTGTGGAGGGGTGCTGGTCCGTCTGCGTGAATTGTACTGGCGGCGGGGAATTCTCGGGTGGTGGTGAAGTCCGCGTGCTCTGGCGGCCTCCGTGAGCGGCGCTTTTTCTTGCGTGGCTCGAACAGAGGGGACGGCAGCACGGTGGTAGCAGGCTTGTTCGCGGCGAAGGCGGCGAAGCGAGTGCGCGGCTCGTTGAGGCCCAGGGAGTCACATTCGGGGCATCCGCCTCGAGTGAAAGCAGCTTCTGCGTGGTCAGGTCCCAGGCAGCGAGTGCAGATAATGTGACGGTCCCTGTCAGGAAGAAGGCCTCTGCACGAGGCGCAGGTCGAAGGCATTTGGAACAACGCCTCGAATTTGCTCTTTTACTAAATACAAAAAGTGTCACAAAGGCTAACACTTGCAAAGTAGCTTAGTAAAAAGGATATAGTGATCTGCGCCGGATGGCGTAGCAGAAAGCTCGAGGCGGCTGAAAGCGCCGGCGTCCTCTTAGCAGTCCTGCTGTAGGCTTGTCAACGGCGGGCGAAAGACTCCAACAATCCGGAGGATCCAGCAAAGAGGAGGTCTTCGCTGAAGGAGATTAAATCTAAAGGAACTTCGTATGACGGGGTGCCCATTATATAGCCTGGCTATGCTAATTTTGGCGGGCTCTGAGCCTGTGACGCGGTAGCGCCCATTGATCCGCAGCGTTCAGAGTCGCCCGTCATTGGTTCGAGCAGTTGCCGCAGCACAGCCAATGACCGAGCTGCCTCGCTCATTACTGTCTGCTGTGCAGCTGCAATGCGTTTTACATAAAGACTTCAATATTTCTCGAGAAACTGAGTTTTTCCATAGCGTAAGCTACTTACGCAATAGGAGAGACCTCTCGATAGGGAACTGGCGATACAGGGATAAGGCCTGCTTCTGTAGCTTGCCGTGGCGCACCGTGGTGTGGTGGGTAATAAACACAAAAAGGCAAGTTTCAAAGCTCTACAGACTGTCAAGGCAGAAGGACTGTGATGTCTTCAACCTGCAAGGAGAAATAATGACAGTGGTCAATACATTATGTTTAATTGGAATATAAAATAAGATATGTTGCTGCTTCTGTAAGTTAGAGAAATTGTTATAGATGCAAAGACAAGCTGGTACTTACATTGTGGTAACGTCAAAGCAAATAAAATGTTCTTCTGGCAAAAGACAATTTACCAACACGAACTGTAATTCTCTCCATAACCTTGTTATAAAGAATTTGCAGATACAGGCAAACATGTGAATATTAGGAGATTCAGACTTATTTATACATGTGCTTATACATACAAAAAAATTCTAATAATAATATATATATATATATAGAAAGACAAAAAGTGAAAATTGGAAAGAGCATATACATATATGTCACTTTAAACATAATTGAAGTGAAAATGTTGATTGTTGAAAATGCAGATGTTTTGATAGCTTTTGTTTACCCATTTTGATATTGTACACTGGCGGCCAAAAGTTAGGAATAATGTACAGATTTTGCTGTTTTGGAAAGGAATTGGTACTTTAATTCACCAAAGTGGCATTCAACTGATGACAAATATAGTCAGAACAATTCTGATGTAAAAAAACACCACCATCACTATTTGAAAAAGTAATTTTTTATCAATTGTAGACAGGCCCCATTTCCCTCAGCCATCACTCCAACA
The DNA here is from genome assembly GCF_025860055.1 of Xyrauchen texanus. Classification (NCBI taxonomy): domain Eukaryota; kingdom Metazoa; phylum Chordata; class Actinopteri; order Cypriniformes; family Catostomidae; genus Xyrauchen; species Xyrauchen texanus. The sequence goes on along the minus strand of NC_068309.1, from coordinate 17,216,315 downwards.
CCTTATCCTTGAGTAATCATGCTAAATTGCTACTTTGGTACTAGAATCACAATCACATGCCATTCCATCAAACACAGTTGAAAGCTATTTGGTTCGTTAAATGAAGCTTAACATTGTGTTTGTACCACAGTATGTAATAGACTGGCATGTCTTAAGGTCAATATTAGGTCAAAAATGGCAAAAAAGAAACGGCATTCTCTAGAAACTCATCAGTTAATCATTATTTTGAGGAATGAAGGCTATTCAATGCTGGAGTCTCTAGTTTGAGAAATAGAAAGCTGACAGCTACATTGAATTCTACCCGCTCAACACCAGTTTCATGTACAACAGTAAAGAGGTGCAGACCTTATGGTTTATCCCAGATACTACACTCTAACTTATTGAACAGTTATTAAAAGCTTTAAATTGAATCGCCTTGAACAAAACTGCAAATTATAAGTATTTTGCCTAAAAATAAAGTGAGTTTCAAGGATACTCATTAGCTACATAAATGTGCAAAATTTACAAAAATTATTAAATATTAGATAAAATTATCTCAAAATCTAAATTTAGACATTGCAAACTCTAAAAAATATCCCATCTCATGGATATGGGATATTTTGCATAGTATAGAGACAAATAGGTGTGGAATCTCTAGATTATAAAAAGCTCTTCTGGGCATATTCTTTCCAAAGATGATTAATATACACTCGACTGTAATATCAAATTTCGAGTCAAGTCAAATACACATTAACAGGAAAACAATAACATCAACACTCTACCTTGTTAGTTACAGCGCTCCGTTTCATTGTACAAGCACCAGGACTGTGATATATGTTTATTACTTGTTTAAATTATAAAATGTCCAAAGAATAACAGCCTAGTTACATTGAAGTTTCCGATATTACCTTATGTTTCCTAACTGATGCAGTGACGTTATGAAAGCGGAGATGTAAAAAAAACTGTCCATAACATTGTCCCCTTGTGGCCAGGCTGTATACAAACACAAACAATCTACCAAAGAGACACCAACACTCTGATGCTCCTCATTTATTTAGACATAAGGTATACTATATCAAGGTATACAAGTCCACGTTGAAACTTTGCAACTGCAAAATACTCAGATCAACATTTTATATTTTTATCACACTAAAAAAATATTATATTATAGTTACTATAGATTAAACATTACCAGAGCCCTATCATTTGAGAAAATTCTTGCAAGATTAAATATAGAAGAATATCAGAAGTGTTTTAGCATTTTAGAGTTGATTAGTATTGAGTGCATCGTGTAACAATCCTTTATATAGCATCAAACCTCCATCTATTCCTGAGCTCTAAGTAGCTACATTGCATTGTATTGATTTTATTGAACAGTTATTGAATAGATGAACATACTTCTGTAAATGTCTTCTTTTGGCACAGATAATAATGTTTTGTCTGTACAGTGCATTGCTAGATAGCAGAACTACCCTGAAGGCACAATAAGGGGTGGGTAAATATATAGATTTTCCGATGCTAGTGGTCTTGATTCGAACAACCTCGATATCAATTCTTAAATCTTGAAGGCGATCTTTTAATCTTTGCGCAACTCTCCACAACAGTTAAACAAAATCACTTGCATTTGCAACCAATTGTCACGCTATGTGACTAAATATGTATATATATGGCAATTGGCAGGTAAATGTTTACATTTCACACACCAGTGATTGTGTACTATAGTGGTGAAGTGTTCAGCAGTGAGATCCTTTCACTGCATGTTGAGATTAAAGTTCCGTGTAACGCATGTCCAAAGATGAGCTCCCTCGGGTAACACAGAAGGGTAGGGTGGGAGGGTGCGGGAGGCTGAATCGTCCATCAGACGAGGGCGCAACCCATTTATCATTGAATAATGTCTGTTTTAATACACTTTCTCTTCCCTTACGACTCAGTACCACTTGACATTGTGTGCTAACAAATACAGGGAGTGTCCTTCTACATGACCTAGTTGAAACAATAACGCCAATATTCTAATATTGGCTATGGTGTTTGAGCCCCACATTCCATGCAGAGTTGTGTATCCTTGTATACTGTATTCTCTGTCTAGGCCGTGCCCACGCAGTCAGCTCTCATTGAGACAGACTACCCTCACTGCGAGATCATGAGTCACAAGACGCTGCGCTCACAAATCCCCCTCTGTCTGAGGGACGATTCAGCCTCCCGTGCCCTCCAACCCGCATCTTCTGTGATGCCTGAGGGTTCACACGAAGAGGCATGGCGTGGCCACGAATTCGAACAGTATGAATTTGAGGAGGTCCTCCTGCCAGCATACGCCCCGCAAGCCCCCAAATCTCCATACAACGCATCTATACCCATACATTATGTGCTCATGGCCTCGTCACATCCTTTCAAGCGAAGCTGAAGAGCTCAATATTGAGTGGTCTCCTCCATAGGAACTTACGCAGTCTCGCCTTGATGAATGGGTCCTGCAGTCTGGATGGCTCCAAGCAACCGCGTCTAGTAGATCTGCCCTGTTCTTCCCTAAAGTTCATAACGAATTATCAAAATCCTGGCACATGCCCTATTCAAACCAAATTGCCCTCTGTCCCATTACGCTGACACGTGGCGAGCCTTTTACAGGTATTTCAAATTGGGTGCTAACAATGATTGAACATGGGTATACGATCCGATTTGCATGCCGCCCACCCCATTTCAACAGTGTTCTGTCTTCCACGGTTTCGTCCAAAGACACGCTAGTGTTACTAGCCGAAATACACAATCTCTTTGCGAAAAACGCAATAGAGGTTGTTCCAAATTGTCAAACCCAAAAAGGGTTTTTACAGCCACTATTATCTTGTCCCAAAGAAAGACGGCGGACTTCGGCCAATCCTAGATCTGAGACATTTGAATCAAGCATTTGCAAAGTGCCCATTCAAAATGATTACTCAGAAAAGGATCTCATTGCGCGTCCACCCACAAGATTGGTTTGCATCGACAGATCTGTTCATGTCCAAATTGTAGAACATCACAGGATGTTTTTGAGATTTGCATTCAAGGGAACAGCGTATCAATTTAAAGATCTGCCCTTCGGCCTGTCTCTGGCTCCGTGCACGTTCACAAAGCGCATCGATGCAGTTCACGCCCCTCTGAAACTGAGCGCCATGCACATTTTGAACTACCTTGACGATTGGCTGTTACTAGCCCAACTAGAGGCTCTTTTATGCCAGCACAGGGGAGAACACTTCCACAGAAGTTGTTTCAAAAAGCATTGGGGTTTATGATGGTGGCATCCGCTGTCATTCCATTAGATCTTTTACACATGAGACCTCTTCAGTGCTGGCTCAAGTGCCGTGTGCCACGACATGCTTGGCACCATGGGCCCATGCGCATCAGCATATCTTGCCGCTATATAGCTGCTCTAGCACCTTGGACAGTTCCTAACTTTTACCAGCGAGGTGTCATGCTGGGGCAGATTTTCAGATGGAAAGTGGTGACTATGGACGCTTCCAGCGATGGACGCCCGGCTTCCGGCACCTGGACAGATGCGAGGAGGGCGTGGCACATCAACCGCCTAGAGTTAGGCTTTTCAGTCAGAAATAGCAAACTGTCATGTTCTGGTTCACTCAGACAACATAACAGTTGTGGCGTATCTAAACCGCCAAGGCAGAATTCATTCACCGCCAATGATGAGACTTGACATGTCACCTCCTGTGGAGCGAGCATCATCTCCTTTCCCTGAGAGCGACATATGTCCCAGGCCGTCTGAATTACGGTGCAGACCTATTGCCATACCAAGGGGTGATACTGGTGGAATGATACTTCATCCTCAAACTGTCCTGAGGATTTGGGAAATATTCGGCAAAGCAGAAATCATTCTATTTGCCTCAGTGGAGAATGCCCACTGTCCCCTCTGGTACTTGACCCCAAGCCCTGCTGGGAGAAGACACAATGGCACACAAATGGCCAGCGAAACGCAGATATGCCTTTCCCCCAGTGTACCTAATTTACTCTTTCATATGTCAGAGAGGACAATGAAGTAATTCTATTGGTTGTGTCGAAATGGCCCAATCGGCCATGGTTTCTGGAAATTATAGAGATGATATACAGCTCACCATGGGAAATTCCGCTGAGGAAGGATCTCCTCTCTCAGGCGCAAGACACAATCTGGCATCCCCAGCCCAAGTTGTGGAACCTACATATGTGGCCCTTGAACGGAACGTGCTAAATGCGCCAGAACCATTTTACAGGCCAGAATGCCATCCACGAGACGCCTATACGTACTAAAATGGAATGTGTTCATTGATTGGTGTCTTTCACATGACAAAGACCCAGTAAAATGCCCCATACATGAAATTCACATATTTCTTCAAAAGCGATTAGACACAAGCCTCACTCCATCAATGCTCAAAGTTTATGTGGCGACTATATCTGCATATCAAGCATCTGAAGCCGGTGCCACTATAGGCAAGCATGATTTAATCATAAAGATCCTTAGAGGAGCGAGACGATTAAATCCACCTCGGCCGGCTACAGTCCCGACTTGGGACCTAACTTTGGTCCTAAAAGTGCTCGCAGGGCCCCCCTTCGAGCCTTTGGACTCTGTTGATTTGTGCATTATCTATATTAAGACCACATTACTGCTGGCTCTGGCCTCAGTAAAATGGGTCAGTGACTTAAATGCACTCCAGACATCAATTGACAATTCATGGCCCCAGTCTTTCAAAAGCCACTGTCAAACCCAGAAAAGGCAATGTGCCTTAAGGTTCTAACCAAGCCCTTCAGAGTGCAGGTGGTTCATCTTCAAGCTTTCTTCCCTCCTCCATTTAACTTGAATGAGGAACAATCCTTGCATTTGTTATGTCCTGTGTGGGCGCTACACGCATACGATAAGCGCACCTGCCAGTTCAGACTGTCTGATCAGCTCTTTGTGTGCTATGGATTACACATGAAAGGAATGTCTGTCTCCAAGTAAAGACTTTCTCACTGGATCATTGATGCGATTGCCCTGGCTTACGAGTCCAGGGTAAGATTTGCCCAATTGGTGTTAAAGCACACTCAACGAGAGGCATGGCCTCCTCATGGGCATGGACGAACGGTGTGTCTTTACAGGACATATGCTTTGCAGCAGGATGGTCTTCTCAAAACACATTCGCAAGGTTTTACATCCTAGATGTAACGTCTCTCTCAAAACGAGTCCTCTCTGTCTAGAGCACTGGCTAATTAGTTTGCCAAACATATACTTACGTCCTTCCCCTTAAGTAAGGGCTTGCCATCATTTTACAAAACCACCTGCATTCAGGCCATTGTGATTTAGGTCTCCCATCCAGGTACTGACCAGGCTCAACCCTACTTAGCTTCAGTGGGCAACTGGTCTTGAGCTAAAGGGTGATATGGCTGCCAGAACGAGACATTGTGAACACTGGCTGCACTACAAGACTCAGAATTCTTCTGAGTTGCGAGTGATGCGCTCCTTGTCCCTCAGTCAGAAAATTAAAAGGCGAGTAAGATAGTTAAAGCGATAGTTTATGAAAAGGCGAGGCTCAAACACCATAGCCAATATTAGAATATTGGCATTATTGTAGAGAGGCTTCAACTAGGTAATGCAGAAGGACACTCCCCATATGCGTTAGCATCCCATCGTATCAGGGAACTGAGGTTACAAACGTTACAAACAGACACATTCTCTATAGTCTGTTGTTGATTAAAACATAAATAAACAAAAAAACAAACAAACAAAAAAAAAACAAAACAAATAAATAAACAAAAAAACAAACAAAAAAAAAAACAAAAACAAATAAACATGCATGGCACAGATGAGATAAAGCCATTCATGTTCTCTCTCTTGTTTAAGAGAAATTATGCACTCATCTACAGACACTCTTTAAGAAATGCCGGTTTTGTTAAACAGACAGTGCCAGTTTTTTTTTTCAAATCAATGTAAATACTGTTATGCAATTAAGCAATAAACATGTAACAAAAAATTAAATATGAAATATAAATATTATATCTAATTTATTGATTGAATACCGTGTTCAACAAATCAATGTAAATACTGTTATGCAATTAAGCAATAAACATGTAACAAAAAATTAAATATGAAATATAAATATAATATCTAATTTATTGGTTGAATAAAGGGATTTTTTAATTTTTAAAAAGCCAAAATGTGACCAAAATTATGACAGATAAGGGTAAACAAATAAGTAAAATAATTCGGAAATGTACCTAGTTAGAAGGTCTCCTGTATAATTAACGGCATTAGCTGAGGGAGAATTTCTTTCAGCAAAAGGGGCAATATAACTTAAATATACCCATATAAATTGTTATCGAATAGAAATCGAATCAAGAACTTCGAGTCGAGAAATCTGTATCAATACCCAGCCCTAGTCACAATACATGACAATATGATAGAAAATCCAAGCATATGTCAGGATATAGGTTAGCAGCCTGAGATTATACAGTACAGTAAGAATACAGTGATAATAGCCACTGATGTCAGATATCCTAAAGCAATGAAGCTGAGGTATAGTCTATTCCATGACAGATGTGGTTGGCTGTAACTTTATAGCACACCTAGAGCCGTAGATATTCTGCCAGAAAGACCACAAGGACTTTTGTGAGATTTTCCACCGTATGGCTATGAATCTTGTCCGCTGTGTCCTCCATCGTGTGCAGGAAGAAAGGGAAAGGCGTAGCAATAATATGCAGCACTGGAACTCCTGCGGTTAAAGAGAGAAAGAGAGAGAGAGTAAAAATAGTTTTCTGTTACAATACCACTGCAATATAACTCATCATTGACACACTTTTTCAGCGCCCTTCAGGGGTGGAAAGAGTACTGAAAAATCACACTCTAATAGAAATACTGTTACTTCCCAAAAAATTTTGTGTGAGCAGATTAAAAGTACCTGTCCTAAAATATACTCAAGTAAGAATAAAAGAGTAGCTCATTTAAAAGTACTCATGAGTAGTGAGTATTGAGTACTGAGTAGCAAAATCTATGCCCCATTATAATGAACACTGTATGCCAACTTTTAAAATACATCACTTATCTATGATAAACACTACATGAATCTGATTCCAAAAAATAAAAGGGAGACATTATAAGTTATGTTCAATACACTGATCACCATTTTAAATCGTAATGTATGAAAAAATTACATTAAAATCAGTTTATGTGTAGGGTCTAAATTCCCCTTAATACAGACAGAGCATTATTGTTGTGCATAAAACATGTTCAAACAATCCAAGGAATGCAAAAAAATGCTGAATAAGCAGGATCACTTGGCACGTCATGTCCTGCACAATAGAGGAGCTAGAGCAGGCATGGGAAAAACTGTTTGATACAGGGGCTACATTATGCTTAAAAAGGAATAATTCACTCAAAAATGAACATTCTCTCATCATTTACTCACCCTTTTGCCATCCTGGATGTATATAACTTTCTTACTTCTGTAGTACATAAATTAAGATTTTTAGAAGAGTATCTCATCTCTTTTGGTCCATACAATGAAAGTGAATCGGTGCTAAAATATTGAAGCTCCACAAATCACATAAATCAGCATAAAAGTAACTAATCCATGTGCATCCAGTGGTTTAATCCATGTCTTCAGAAGTGCTATGATAGATGTGGTGAGAAAGAGATCAATATTTAATTCCTTTTTTACTATTAGTTCTCCTCCCTGCACAGTCAATCTCCACTTTAACTTGCTTCTTGTGTTTTTGGTTATTCACATTCTTCAAGCATATCGCCACCTACTGGGCAGAGAGAATAATTTCTAGCAAAAATGTTCTTAAATATTTATCTGTTTCTCACTCACACCTATCAAATCAATTCTGAAGTCATGGATTAAACCACTAGAGTTGTATGTATTACTTTTATTCTGCTTTTTGGAGCATCACAATTTTGGCACCCCTTCACTTACATTCAATGGACCTACAGACCTGAAATATTTTTCTAAAAATCTTAATATGTGTTCTGAAGATTGAAAGTCATAGACAGATGGCATGAGGGTGAGTAAACGATAAGAGAATTTTAATCTTTGTGTGAATTACTTCTTTAAGTAGCACATGGGGGCCACACATTGTCCTCCTTTTGAGATACAATGTTCCACAATGATTTAGTTCTTGTATCTTTTAAGCCCAGCAATATTTGTGTTATTCTAATGCATGATGCACAATTTTCTGAAGTTTGTGACTGGTGGAATGTTCTGCTGAAGTATTGCTCTGCAAATGTTGATACTTTTCTATCTTTATAAAGGCTAATCATAATTATTAATTATTTTATCATCTCTACTTTCCTGGCAATTTATTATAACAATTAACATAGTTTCTACATCAGGGGTCAGTATTATTAAAAAACGAACAATATTTTAAAATAATATAATGATTAATAATGTCACTGTTTTATTCTATTACATTAATACTTCTAAAGCTACTTAAATTATTCGGCCAAAAGTAGTGAGTGGTTTTTTCGTTTCCTTGTTAATGTTGTTTGATTAATAGTCTTTATATGACATGGCCTATTAGACAGTGCTCAATTCGGTCACATGTACACTTCAAGTCCGACATTCTGATGCAAATACGCTTTTTGTCCCGCTGTTTAAATTCACTTTAGACATAAATGACTGTGTTTACATTAAATCTTCACAAAGATGGGTATTGGTGGAATTATAAAGTGCATTTGACCATTTAGGCGCAAACTCAAACGCAAACTCAAACAATTCGTTACTTTAGACCCCTGGCACCCTTCGCTCCGGAAGAATTTTTCCTATTACATTCTGCAATACAGAATTCTGAGCCATGAACCAAACCAACCATCTCCAAAATTAATCAAGGCATTACAAACTTTGATTTGAAGAAAAAGAAAATTGTACAAGACTGTGTGTTTAAAGGAATAGTTCACCCAAATATAAAAACAAAACAATTGCATTTTTGAGAGTCTTTATAAACTCACCCTCATGTTGTTCCAAACCTGTATGACTTTCTTTCTTCCAAAAAATGAAAGTGAATGGTGACTGAGGCTGTCAGTTCCTTCAACCTAATATGTCCTTTTGTGCTCCACCATGGAAGAAAGAATCTTATACAGAATTATGATGCAATTTTCATGAACTATCGCTTTAACATCTTACAGTATATGAGGGAATTAACTACACATTTCATGAAGCTTTGCAAAGGACGCAATAAAAACAAAAAAGATACTACAATATAAAATGTATAGTCATTGTGATGTCAGATTGTATGGAAAATAACCTCTATCAAGGAAAGGAAGATGATCATCTTCAACCGGCCCCATGTTCACATCCTTCCTGAAATAACTCTGCTCATTGGAATGGGAAGTCAGGAGGCCCAGATGATGAAGTCTCTTCTCTTTGAAGAAAAAGAATAGGGTTAAAGGTCAAGGTCAAATAAAGGGACATCAGTGTTGGGTGTAATCTGATTTCAATGTAATTTATTACTGTAATCAATGGCCGTCAAAACATATGGCCATTATTTAGAATTTGTTAGGCAGAAACCCTTATGTGAAAAGTGTTTTAGAAAGTAATAGTTTTCTAAACTTAAATGTGAAAAGTAACGTGATTACTTTTTTGCACAAAAAACAGTCATATATTTGTTAAGCATGATCATTTTCCACCCTCATTCTGACCCTCTGTCAGAAACACTTGGTTTTGGTGCTGCTTCTCCTTTAAGACTTGACAGTAAAAACCTGCTGTTACGACTGGCTCTCTGCTCTTGACTGACTCTCTCCTGCCATCTCACTGCTACTGGGCAGGCTACGGAAGTGATAAGGTAAATTAGGCATTGTTGTGTTGTTGTGGAGGCTGTCAGATGCAAACGTCTACCACAGTGTGACATCACAAAGTGGAGGAAGTAGAGAAAGAGTCGCTTTGGCAGCTTGGTTTCAACAAATGCTCTTTTTGCATTGAGGAGAAAGTTTTGATTTCTGAAACTTACAGTATGTTTTTATAGTACAATAACCTCTTATATGTCAAAAGATCAAGGAAAATTAGATTCTTCATGTCATGACCCCTTTAAGTAATCTGTATATTCAGTGATCTGTTTATAATTTTAGAAGTTAGTAAGTAAATTGAAGTGGACTACTTTTTTGAGTAACTTACTCCAAACTGATTCACATATGGACATTCTTACACTCAATGGATGGTATTTCCTTCTGTTGTAAGTGGTTTGTATGTGCTCATTTGAATCCCTTAAAGACTGTGATTACTGTAGTTTTAAAGGAAAGTCAAATCAGTCTTACCTGCAGCAATAAGGCGGTCAAACCAACGTGCTGTGTTATCAAAATGATTCACTATCATGGGATCTGGCGCACCAATGAGGTCCAAAAGAACAAGGAGATCCTGCAAAATTGAGTTATAAAAAAATTAAGTACAGACTCATAGATACACTCATAGCACCTACGTTACACATACACACATAGCATCCTGTCTCACCACAGCATTTAGTAGCGTAGTATGTTCAGATCCTGGAGGGTGAGGAATGCGGGACATGTGGTCTGCAAGGTGGCGTGAACCATATAGTGAGTCTGATGGACTCCACTGCTCAAAAGCCTCTCCTCCATCAAAGAAGACCAACTGCAGGGTTACCTGAGACATCTTTACACACAAAAAGACCTGCTCTGTAAATCTATATGCCCAATCAGATATTCGAGGACTGAAAATCAATTCTGGATTGATCAATCCAGGATAACAGTCTTGGTTAAAGCTAAAGGTCATTGCTGAGGGATTCTGTTTACTAAGGGTTTAGAATTAATTTAAAGGGATAGTTCACCAAACATTAAGGGAAATTATGTCATTATTTACGCACCTACATGTTGTTCCAGAACTGTATTACTTCCTTGCTTCTGCCAAAAACAAAAAATATTATGCAGTATGTTAGCCTCAGTCACCATTCACTTTGATTGTATAGAAAAAGGAAGCAATGAAATTAAATGGTGACTGAGATAAACATTTTGCATGATGTTAAACTGACAATTCTGTAAATAAATAAATTTTCAGTCCTACTAAGCACTAACATTAAAATACAAACATTACAATGTACTTGTGTAACTACATTCTCACAAGAATCACATTTGCTCCTACTGATGTTAACGTACAGGTTAGGGTTTAGATTAGGGTTTTAGAGTAAGGTTTGGGTAGGGTTAGGTTTAGGATTAGGGGTAAGTTTAAACTATTGATGTAATTACATGCAGGTACATTAATTGTAAGTATAATGCAAAAACACTTGTTTACATAATAAGTCCATTGCATTAAATGCTTAAATACATAGTAGTTAAAGGCACCTAATATAAAGTGGGTCCAAATTTTGATTTTTGTGTAAACTATCTCTTTAAAAGCGTTTTGACCACCTGGCCTTTTGAGGAACTCATTAAATCTTTGGCCAGATGCTTCAAATGTTTTATTTTACTATACTGTGCAAAAAACTCAACTGCAAGTTCCCAAAGATGAAAAACAATGTATAGCAACAGCTGCTGTTGTTATGAGGATCCTCTCTTCTTATCAAAATCCCTAGTGATTATGCAGTGTTCTGTAACTCTTGGTTCTGATAAAAGATATACAACAGAACTGACTATTCAAAGCTCGGGCAACAACTAAAGTGACCTCCTCAGAGACGTACATTGCTCTGTTTATGTCAGAATAGGATGGATTTATGAGCTGCTGATGCTAGATAATGTATACAGTGCATCTCAGATTTAATTTTGAAATGAATGACCTGTCCCCTCAATCCAACATATCTGTTTTTATTAGAATTAGAAGCCTTTATTATGGTCACACATTATACATAATTGTTTTTGTATATATACAGTGAAATCCTTTTTTTTTCACATATTCCAGCTAAGCTGGGGTCAGAGTGCAGGGTCAGCCATGATATGGTGCTCCTGGAGCAGATAGGGTCAAGGGCCTTGCTCAAGGGCCCGACAATGTCATCTTGGCAGTGCTGGGGCTTGAACCCCCAACCCAGAGCCTTAACTGCTGAGCCACCACTGCCCAAAATTAGATTCTTCATGCATGACCCCTTTAAGTAATCTGTATATTCAGTGATCTGTTAATAATTTTAGAAGTTTTTAAGTAAATGTATATGCTTATAAACTCACCAGTTGCTTGTGCTTTTTTAAGTGTGGGTCCAAAGCAGTGACCAGCTCCAGCATCATAGCACAGGGTACGGCGGAATCAATGGCACCCACAAACACCTTCTTTGGCTCACTGGGATCTGCAGGTATGGATTTTGAGTCATAATGACAAGCCAAAAGCAATCTGCGAGGAGCCATGGGGTCTAACACGGCCAGAACATTAGAGAAACTAACAGGGCCATGAGGGGTTTCAGAGATAAAGGAGTCCACTTCTACAGACCAGTCCGCAGATAGAGAGTCCAGTAGAGAGAAGATGTGCTAAGCTCAAAGAAACAGGGACACATGTTTCAACTGCAGTACATGAGAAAATAAGATATTTGAAGAGCAAAATTGACAAAAGTACTAAGAAGAGTTACTGACAAGGTCTGTGATTTAATTTGACTAAAACCATGGTCGACTAATTGAAGTGTCTCACTTTTCGAACAGTCCGGCTTCCGCGACTCCCTGGCTGTCGTTCAGTGAGAATGGGTTGCAGATGGGAATACCACAATCTTGCCCAGTTCACTTGTGAGATGAGCCGCTTCACCTGGGCAACAGTAGGCCTACCTGGCTGGTGATTCAGCTAAGATAGGACAGCAGAAAATACACAAAAGCAGATAGAATGTACAAATGAAGAAGGATGATTTATTTTATGATGCAGAGGAATTATTTATTACAGGAAAAAAAAACTGTATAAGATGGTTTGCTGGTCTCTCAGCCTATGTAGTCAGCCTGGTCTGTTAACTGGTTTTTGAGGGGTTTGGACACTTTTCAGCTTGGCCAGGCTGGGACACCAGCAAACCATCAAGAGCTGATCTAAGACGGTTTTTCAACAAAGATTAGTAAAAGGTGCTTAATATACAGTCCATCTGGAAAGTATTCACAGCACTTCACTTTTTCCACATTTTGTTATGTTACAGCCTTATTCCTAAATGGATTATATTCATATTTTCCTCAAAATTCTACAAACAATACCCCATAATGACAACTTGAAAGAAGTTTGTTTGAAATCTTTGCAAATTTATTAAAAATAAAAAACGAAAAACAAATCACATGTACATAAGTATTCACAGCCTTTGCCATGACACTCCAAATTGAGCTCAGGTGCATCCTGTTTCCACTGATCATCCTTGAGATGTTTCTACAACTTGATTGGAGTCCACCTGTGGTAAATTCAGTTGATAGGACATGATTTGGAAAGGCACACACCTGTCTATATAAGGTCCCACAGTTAACATTGCATGTCGGAGCACAAACCGAGCCATGAAGTCCAAGGAATTGTCTGTAGACCTCCAAGACAGGATTGTATCAATGCACAGATCTGGGGAAGGTCCCAGAAATATTTCTGCAGCATTGAAGGTCCCAATTAGCACAGTGGCCTCCATCATACATAATTGGAAGAAGACTGGAACCACCAGGACTCTTCCTAGAGCTGGCCGCCCGGCCAAACTGAGCGATCGGGGGAGAAGGGCCTTAGTCAGGGAGGTGACCAAAACCGGATGGTCACTCTGACAGAGCTCCAGCGTTTCTTTGTGGAGAGAGGAGAATCTTCCAGAAGAACAACCATCTCTGCAGCACTCCACCAATCAGGCCTGTATGGTAGAGTGGCCAGACGGAAGACACTCCTCAGTAAAAGGCACATGACAGTCTGCCTGGAGTTGTCAAAAGGCACCTGAAGGACTCTCAGACCATGAGAATTCTCTGGTCTGATGAAAAAATGATTGATCTCTTTGGCCTGAATGGCAAGTGTCACGTCTGGAGGAAACCAGGCACTGCTCATCACCTGGCCAATACCATCCCTAAAGTGAAGTGGGGATGTTTTTCAGTGGCAGGAACTGGGAGACTAGTCAGGATCGATGGAAAGATGAATGCAGCAATGTACAGAGACATGCTCCAGAGCGCTCTGGACCTCAGACTGGGGCGAAGGTTCATCTTCCAACAGGACAATGACCCTAAGCACACAGCCAAGATAACAAAGGAGTGGCTACGGGACAACTCTGTGAATGTCCTTGAGTGGCCCAGCCAGAGCCCAGACTTGAACCTGATTGAACATCTGAAAATGGCTGTGCACTGACGCTCCCAATCCAACCTGATGGAGCTTGATAAGTCCTGCAAAGAAGAATGGGAGAAATTGCCCAAAAATAGGTGTGGCAAGCTTGTAGCATCATACACAAAAAGACTTGAGGCTGTAATTGGTGCCAACGGTGCTTCAACAAAGTATTGAGCAAAGGCTGTGAATACTTATGTACATGTGATTTTATTTTTATTTTTTTTATAAATTTGCAAAGATTTCAAACAAACTTTTGCATTGTCATTATGGTGTATTGTTTGTAGAAATGAGTGAAATAATTAATTTAATCAATTTTGGAATAAGGCTGTAACATAACAAAACTTGGAAAAAGTGAAGCGCTGTGAACACTTTCCGGAGGCGTACACTGTAAAAAGTTTTAAACTGCTATTGTTACCTTATGGAGCTATTTCTACATGACATAAACATTAAGATTCAACTTTATTGTCATTGTCCAGAGTACAGGTACAGAGCCAAAGCGGTTGTTTTTGCATATCCCAACTAAGCTGGGGTAAGAGTGCAGGGTCAGCCATGAAACCTGGAGCAGATAGGGTCAAGAGCCTTGCTCAAGGGCCCAACAGTGGTATCTTGACAGTGCTGGGGCTTGAACCCCTGAACCTTTCAGCCAGTAACCCAGAGCCTTAACCGCTGAGCCAAAAAAAAGCAAAAATAGGGTTACAGTGAGGCACTTTATACAACAAAAGTGAAGGGGGCCAATTTTCGGAGAGTTTAAACAGATATGTGAAGCTTATAATTTTATAAAAGCACTTACATCATTCTTGGATTAAAACTTGTGTCTCATTTATGCTGAAAGTGTTTAAATTGCTTTTGCGGTCATTTTAGAGTTTACTGCATTGTCATCATGGCTGTTGCGCTGAATCTTTAAAACGATTCTCAAAGAACTACATTTCCCAGAGTGCACCAGCAGTAGCGATCCAGGTGCTTTATTAAAAGCACCTACTGAAGCATGAAGGTTCAGTCATTCAGACAAGCAAACTTCAGAGAGAAGACACTCCAAGTTCACTCATAGGTTCAGTCCAAAGACGCCAATGGTCGGTGAAATGTTTAGTTCATTTAATGATGTTTGAAATACTGCTAAATATGTTCAAGCTATGTTTAACTTCTGTGTAGATGGTTTAAGGAACACATTGCAGTATTGACTTCATTGATTTTGTGTTAAATGGGATTGTGCTAAGAAATATTTAATTTGTGTTTGGGAAAATTAAAAGTATACGATTTGAAGGATGTACAAATGAATTTGAATTCATGAAATCATTTTTCTTTATGTAAAAGGAATTAAATGTTTAACTCATTTAAAATTCATTTAAAATGCTTAACGAAATGTTTAATTAAAATGGTAACGTTTGTTCTCTGTTTTGAAGGTTTACAACCTAACAAATTACA
The DNA here is from genome assembly GCF_025860055.1 of Xyrauchen texanus. Taxonomy (NCBI): domain Eukaryota; kingdom Metazoa; phylum Chordata; class Actinopteri; order Cypriniformes; family Catostomidae; genus Xyrauchen; species Xyrauchen texanus. The sequence goes on along the minus strand of NC_068309.1, from coordinate 17,200,761 downwards.
ACCTAACAAGTTGAACAGACCAATCAACTGACAAAGAAATGAGAATAAAAGTGATTGAGTCGGAACACTGAGTTGTCCTTGTGTCCTTTGGATGTTGAACTGGAGTAGGACTTGTCAATGGCAACAAAGTTGTACATTTGAATGTAACTTTACACAGAAAAGATTAGCAAGCAATTTTATCACACTAAAATGTAAAAAACAATTTTGTTGTTATACTTTTAAAACAGTGAGTATTTTAATGTTTATGGATTGGCCCCATTCACTTCCATGGCAAGTTCCTCACTGGAACCCAGATTTATGCTTTTTTTTTTTTTTTTTTACAAAATTAGGGATGTCAATATACATTTTTGTGTAATCAATATTATGCCACAAATGCTGTCAAGTAAGCTTAACTTTTTTGAACCCTTGTTTATTCCTTTAAAAATAGTTTTCTTGTTGTAACCTAATGTATTCTGATCTTGTGATGTTAAATTATATTTTTGACATGAATCAAACCAGTTAATTTAGACCCTGCTGAAAAAGACCAGCTGAACCCATCTTAACATGGTTGGCTAGTTTCAGATGGTCGTCCAGCATGGTCTTAGCTGGTCAGTCTTAAATTATAGAGGGGTTTTAGCACTTTTTTATTACTGACTGGTTTCATAGCTGGTCTCCCATCCCTAAAACTCTACAAAACCCCTAAAATCAGCCAACTGACCAGCCAGCGTGGCCATGATGGGTGACCACCTAAAACTAGCCAACCATTTTAGGCTGGTTTTAGCTTATCTTGCACCTTGTACACAATGATGTATGTACATTAAAATGTCTGCAGTTCTCTTACTTTATCTTTGAACAGATTGGGTGGTCTGGGAAGCAAATCATAATCTGTTGTTTGGTGGTTAGATAGTGATATCGCCAGAGTTAATGTCATGGCCACCAGCACGCACAAGCACAGCAGCAGTAATCGCACGCGACACATCGTCCACGGCTGGTCACAGCGCCAGACAGAGCAGCTTAATCTCAAAATCGCTGCTTTATACCTTATGCTGTTCATTTTGTGTCGATGAGCGATGTCAAAATTATGACTAAACCTGCAGGGAAGGAGGAAAAGAAACAAGCAATTAAAACTATCGAATCGTACCACAAAACATAATCAGATCGGGACGAACTACTGTAATAATTCCTAACTGTTTATTATAATTGTAATTTGATTTTTTTTTTTATCTGACGCAAAGATGCATGCTGTTTCTTTCCACTCAAACACACCGGACAACAATTTAATAATTAAATTTATTCAATTTCTCTCATGCAAACAAAATTAAATTACAAAGACATGCACTTCATTAGCTGTTTGTTTTTATTGACACAAAAATGCAGATTGTGCATGGCGGTAGTTGCACTTACCTACCAGTCGTGCAGAAGGACTGGCAACCCACTATCAAATCTGCTGTGACCGCTGAAATAAACAAAATATTGTACTAAATAACGGGAAGATTGAGTCTGAACGCCAGTCTGATTCGCCCTTGGTTTTCATTTTGACGATGCTGATTGTAAATTATTGCATTCTCAGTTATGCTGTCGATGTTTCGCTACTGAGGCAGGACATGAAAGCGCAGGTCCTGCGCAGCAGCTCGTCTTCCCACAAGAGAGTTGGATGACTCCAGTTACTTTTGGCAGTATAATGTACGATAAGAAATATTGCGGGTATGTCAGTATTGTATTTGAGATTGACGTCTTGAAACTGACAATTAAAATAAAATTAATAAAATAAATTAATAAAATAAAAAACACTTTATAATAATTACGTAAGTAATAACTATTGTAGAACACCATTTTTATTTTAGAAAATATTGTAGTTCTATAAATGAAAATCAAATGGAATGTGGGGTTATTTCTATTTTTGTATTAATATTTTAGCGCATACTATAATGCGCATGTTCACTTTCATAAAAACTTAAGTCCAAGCAACAACCTAGTAACCTCCTGTCCACTGGGGAAATGTTCAGGCTCCTCGTTAGCCAATCCGCTTAAGCGCCGAAACCAATTGGCTCTTTAGCGATCTAAAATCTACTTTCCAGTCCAATGACAAGCAAGTAGCTCTGTGTTGGTGGACGTTACTGCTTTATCAACGCCACATTATATTGTGGAATAACAGACGTCATAAGGAGAATATTTTCATGGAAGGTAACTTCATATACAGAACAAAATACGCGTCCATTTACAACTAAATATTAAATAAACCTTTTACAGAGACCTATTATTGATCAAAGAAGTATGAAAATCTATTTTTGTCACCTCTCTATCTAGCTAATTATCAAGATAAAGGACCATTATTTATGTTCCATTGCAAAATAAAATATGATCAAATAATCTACTTAATAGAGCGCGAAACAAACACTTTAAGATTTACTAAGCTGTGATAAGACGTCACTGAAACAATTCATCAGCTATCATTTTTTACATTTAAAACTTACTTTTTAAGAAATATATGTATTAAAATTAAAACAATGTATCTCGTGAACCAGACCCTTTGAAATTACCCGCCAAATCAATTGTCAGTCAAAATCTTTTTTACTCACCATTATGTGACTCATGACTCCTATTTATGTCAACAGGAGACCCTCATAATCATGCTGTCTTGCTATGACTTTAACCAGAGCCACGCTCCCCTATGCTGTCTCCCCAAAATGATTGTGAAAGGTCAGTTTCTTAAATTTTTCTTTTTCAATGCTAGGTTTTTACATTTTTGTTTTGAAACGTTGGACAGAGACATGTGGTAAAATCAACAATGATATCTATAGCCTGTGTGATGATCTGTGTGTGACACTCCATTCACAGAGCCTGGCACACCACCACTATTCCTAAAAGCCAAGCCCACCTACAGTTGTATAAACAAGACCACAGGTAATGCATATGATATAGGAATAATATACTGTTTTAGTGTTCAAAATGGTGTTTATTTTGACTTACACTGTGTACATATATAACAGCACTGTTGAATGAGAAAAATAAGGACCCTCACAGCAAATACTCAGAGAGACTTGTGTGGGATGGACACAGCAATTCTTCAGAAGTTCAAACTAGAGATGAAAATGCAGCATGGCTTTTTGGTGACACTGAGCCGCCACAAGGATATCAACATTATAATTCCACAACTTCCTCTTTCAGCACAGGTGAAATAATATTTTTTTCTCTTTGATTTCAAAATGACATAAGATTGAAATTAAAACCTAACACTGGAAGTTAAAAGAAAACTGGTGTTTTTTGTTTGTTTTTGTTTTTTTTATCAGGGAGCTCTGCAGACAATGAATCTCCCTGGATTACATGTAACGATCAAAGGGGAAGTGAGGATGGAGGCCCAGGGAGAAAGCTTTTGGATGCACTTCCTTCTGGGTTTGTATATTTGACCTTGAGTAGATAGTTGTACTGAATATCAACATGGCTGTCATTATCTGCAGCATTCAGTACAACAGCACTCTTGCACGTGTGATATTATTATTTTCTCTGACTCTTGATTTGGGCTGTCAGCAATTAATAATAGCAAAGAATTGATCATATAATTATGCCAACTAAAATCAACTGTTTTATTACTGTAACAAATCTTTTTAACTTTAACTACTATGTCATCAGATCAGGGATTCTTCTAGAGGACTCTATGTTTACAGACTTTCCTATTGCATGGAAAAAGCGGTTGCTTATCAGGTCCATGTTGCAGACAACACCAAAACTGACTCTGCACCCACCCCTGAGTGAAGCTGACCTGAATCTCAGCCCTACTCTGCTAACATCTCCTTCGCAAGGCCTGAGCCATTCTCTCCTACCTGAAGGACAAGAGGCGCTACAAAGTAAAGCTGATACCTACGAACCTACACAGTTTTAGATATTCAATGTTTTCTAATGTTAATTGGATAGGACACCCAAAAATGACAATTCTCACATTATTTACTCACCCTCATGCCATCCCAGATTTGTATGAATTTCTTTCGTCACCAGAACACAAATGAAGATTTTTAGAAGAATATCTCAGCTTTGTGGGTCCATTCAATACAAGTGGATGGTGATCAGCACTTAAAAGCACAGACATTCGTTATAAAGGAATCAATACGACTCCATTGGTTAAATGAATGTCTTCTAAAGGAATATGATTTATTGGGTGAGAAACAGATCAATATTGAATGCTTTTCACTATAATTGTTTCCTGCCGGTCACTCTCTAAAGCACGTCCACTAGGGGATTGAATGTTCAAATGAAAGCATAACCAATTAATCTTGTGAACAGCTTTCTCTTGTAAACAAATGGAGCTGAGCTTCTGGTTGTATCACGTCAGTTCTCGTATGAACATACCAACGCACTTATGTCATGCGAGAGGTGGCGTGAACCGAGTCCCCTCTTGGACATGCATCAAAGAGCGATCGGTAGTAAACAGTTATAGTGAAAAGGACTGAAATAGTGATCTACAGAGCTGATGTATTCTTCTAAAAATCTTCATCTGTGTTATACTGAAGAAAGTCATACACATCTGGGATGGCATGATGGTGAGTGAATGATGAGAGAATTAAAATGTTTGGGTGAACTATCCCTTTAAGTAGTATGTACTTGAACAATTAATGGACGAGATGCATTAGTCATTATACAATAGCCCCAAAAGGATTTGGACACCACACACTTACCTTGCACTATATAACAAAAGATCAAACCAAGAGGCATTTATTTTTAAGAGCGTTAACACAAACACACTGTTCAAGCAAAACATTTCATAAAAATAAATTTGTTAGGTTTCAAATTAAGGACTTTTTTCCTTCTGCAGAACACAAACAAAGATTTTTAGAAGAATATCTCAGCCCTGTAGATCTTCACAATGCAAGTGAATGGTGAACAAAATTTTTAACATCCGAAAAGCACATAAAGGCTGCAAAAAGTAATCCATAAGACTCCAGTGGTTAAATCCATATCTTCAGAAGTGCTATGATAGGTGCGGGTGAGAAAAAGATAAACATTTAAGTTTTTTTTTTTTACTATAATTTCTCGTCCTTGCCCAGTAGGTGGTGATATGCACGAAGAATGGGAATCATACAAAACAAAAGTGGATTAATATTAAAAGGGACTTAAATATTGTTCTGTTTCTCACCCACACCTATCATATTGCTTCTGGGGATATGATTTAACCACTGGATTCATGGATTACTTTTATGCTGCATTTGTGTGCTTTTGGAGCTTCAGAATTGTGTTACCCATTCACTTGCATTGTATGGAACCACATAGCTGAAATGTTTTTCTTAAAATGTTTTTGCCAGCAGAAGAAAATAAGTCATACACATGACACATGAGGGTAAGTAAATGATGAGATCATTTAAAATTTTGTGTTAACTATCCCTTTAAGACAAGAAGTATTTCAACACTTGTCCATAGATAATGTAATTAACTACACCTGTGATTACTCTGCTAGGACACCTGTGTGAACCTAAGGGGAAATTATTTCATACTTGGTATATGATAGCTCTTGGTATGATATTTTAGTATCTATGCATTGAAATTAATAAATGATTAAGCATGATTTAAGTGTCTAAAAGTGTCCAGATTAATGTTTGGGGCCACTGCATAATGTAGTTGTTTAAACATTTCTATTTAAACAACATAACAGAAATGTTTAGGCACAATCTGCTCAGAGCCAAATGTGCAAATTTCTGCCAGTGTGAAATTACAAACAAGACAGGGTTGCTGTAATGCTGACAGTACAATCTTTTTATCATTACAGCATTATTCAAGGACGTGTGGATCACCCCAGAATCTACCACCTTAAAAAGTCCCAGTTTGCTATGCAGCCTTGCAAATGAATCAGTAGGCCATGCATACTTTATCTTTTGTTGCCTACCTACGTATATCTTATTTAAAAGACTTAAAGCAGATTCAATATATATCTTATTTTATTGCTTTACAGTGAGCTCTGCATTCATGGTATCTTTTGTGTATTTAAAACTAGAAGACCATGATGAGTGTTGGTAATGGTGGCTATCTGTCATCTGAGAGTGAAGAAGGGAACAAAGGTTCTGAAGAGGAGACCTCAACCCCAGAACAACTCATTCCCCTGAAAAAAGCAAGACCTCACAGGCACACTGCCAGAAGAGGGCATGTTAAAACACAGCCAAGACTCAAGAAGAAATGTGTGAATGGTTTCATTATGTTCTGCCGAATTAACAGGAAATTGTATATCAGGTGTGCTAAATTTCCCTAATATTAACAGGACCTTTCTAAATATTCCATATTAAAGGTGAAGTGTGTCATTATTTGCACTACCAAATGTAATTACAATCTGTTTGTTTGAGCTGCCCAACTAGGCCCGACAAAACAACATTTAATAGCCAATAGTGCAAATGAAGAGTGGGACTACCAGGAAGATGTATCGAGTGTTTGAAACTAGTTTGAAAACATTCTTTTTGCAGTTCCGTTTGGTGGTGCAGAATTTACACACTTGACCTGAAAATGAACTTGCAGTATATGATGATCTTACAATGGAAGAGTGTTTATATGAATTCTATATTATTATGGAACAGATCCCATCCTGGCATATCCTCCACTACGGTCACCAAAGAGTTAGCCCATCTATGGCGCATCATGCCCAAGCGGGAGAGACGCGTCTACAAGTAGGCTCTGTGAATTCTCCAAACCTTATGCAAGCTCTCTGTTACAGTGCAATATACAAACCGCTCCCCATTTTCTCTTTCAGCTTGAAAGCCTGGCTCTTCAGTCGCCAACAGAACCGTAATGTGCGCGCTGAAGTACACGAGGGAGAAATTAATGCCAAAGACTGCGTCCCCAGTCCTCTCTATATGTTACTGGCCCATAGAGACCTGTATGCTGCTGTCAAACGGCAGTCTTACAACTTATTTAGTCCCTGATAAAATATGCTTAATTCATGTTTTCTCCGATTCTGTGGGCAACACAATGTGATGATAAATGTCTAAATACAGCAAACTAAACAGACTAATACTCTTTGTAATAACTGTATTGTGTAGTTCATTGTTGAGATTACAAACAATTGCACCTCAGGCATTTTATATAGCATTTTAAAATTACTATATTTTTCCTGTTCTACTTGCATTTGTGTGTTTTCATTTTAAGTGTTTTATATGGGGGTTTTTTATTGAAAGATTTCCAAAGAATAACTTCCTCCATTGCGGCTGTACATTGTCAACTTTATTACTTATTTATAATACATGGGAATCGTTAAGTATCTATATTTATATATTTATTATAATGTTTCATATTTAAATGTTTTATAGCCTTTTTTACAGTCTAAATGTTGTTATTCAATAAGAAGCCTTAGAAGTGCCTTAAGAACCTTGTTCTGGTTTGCTGTGCTTTTGTTTAACTTTGAATAAAAGTTCAATTTGTTTGGATTTTCTGTGACATCACATCAATTCATTACATACATTTGTGTATATGCTGTCTTGGGTAAGTTAGTTAAAAAATAGTAATCCACTACAAATGACTAATTATTTATTTAAAATGGTAATCGGGTTATTAATTACTTTACTGAAAAGTAATCATGTTACTAATTACTTTACTTTTCAGTTATTTTTAAAACACTTCCAGCAAAAAAATTTATGTATTTCTTGTTCATTGTTACATTCATGTCAATTTCACACATTGCAGGGCATAATTCATGCATTCTACATACATAATATATTAGAATAACCCTATAATGAACTTAAATTAAGTCAGTAACTACAATTATTACAAGATTTTTTTTTTTACTTTAAAAAGTAATTCGATTACAGTAACTAATTACTTTGTAATTGGATTACACCAAACACTGCTTATATGGATTTGTAATCTTCCAGGCCTAGATTACTCAACATCTCCAGGTGTTGTGTTTAAAATTTTGCTGATTTTGTGTAATTGCGCAATTGCACAATGGGACTCGTCTTTCAGATGCTGGTTGCAAATGCGAAGCTTCAACACCTCTGCGAGCAGAGCCACCTTGTCTCTCTTCTCCTGAGCCAGAGGAACACATGGTAAAAATTAGGATGCCTGTCCTCTGTCAGAGGACGTGGTATACACCTTTCTCATTTATTAACTGCTAAATGAGTCTCACCTTCAGTAGATCACTACTCAGTTGCCTAAGCATGCCTTCCAGGTGAGAGAGTTGGTCCGGAAAGTCGATGAACATGTCACTGCTAAAAATAACCATGCAAGTAAATTAAAATGTCCTACATGAATTTTAAAGGTGTATTACAGGATAGTTCACCCAAAATTGAAAAATCTGTCAATTACTCACCCTCATGTTGTTCCAAATCCTGTACGAATTTCTGTACTGTAATTTCCTGTACTTAATCACCATTCACTTACATTGCATCTTTTTTCCATACAATGTAAGTGAATGGTGATTAAGGCTAACATTATGCCAAACATTTCCTTTTGTGTTCCATAATAGAGAGAAATTCGTACAAGGTTTGGAACAACATGAGGGTGAGTAATTGACAGATTTTTCAATTTTGGGTGAACTATCCTGTAATACACCTTTAAGAAGTCCTACACGAATTTGTATTTAACATCTCCTTTTGTGTTCCACAGAAGAAAGTAAGTAATACGTGTTTGGAACAACATTATGGGAGTAAATAAATGATTATATCATTTCCATTTTTGGTTGTGTTTTGAAACAATGTTTCTGTAATACAGCCCCTCACATCTAAAACATGAATTCCCCGAGTTACGGTCATGTTTACAGAAAATGAAAATGAAAAATATAACTGCATGAAATGACTACAATGATCCATTGAAAAAACTTCCCAACTTACTCTGTATCCTCTCCGCTGCAATAAGCACTGGAATTGTGGATCTTGTAAGTCCCATGGGATGGCGTGTCTGACCTGCTTGGTATAGGATTGATTTCCGACAGATGAATTGCCATTCTTTGTGCTGTAAATATATTGTGGTCTTGAAGTCATTCATTTTAATACACATCCAATATATGTGGACAATCTTGACTCTACACATTTAACCATACTTGTACTACATTACTCACTCTCATAGGCTTGGGCTGCCTGAACAAGACTATTCCAATCAAGATCACAGGCCGTGCTTGGAAGAGGCAGAAGTTCAGAATCAGACTGATGGTCTCTGTCCCATAGATCAGATTCAGTCTGCTCAGGCATTGCCCAGCATTCTAGGGAAAAGACAACCTGTGAATACCCATGCATACGTATATATAAGCTAGCAACACTTCTCTTAAACCATTACTATCCCTATATAAGAAAACTCTTAAAGTACTCGATAGGAAATCCATATATTATCATCATTGTCATGTTTTAAATAAATATAATTTATTGAATTTCGACAACTTGATTATATATGCAGATCTCTGTCTTGTGTACAAAATTCAGCATGGACTGGCTCCTCCTGTATTGCGCCAGTTTGTGAGCACAGCACCAAATGCTCTCAGATCTACAAGGAGTGCAGTAAGAGGTGACTGCATTGTCCCGTTTAGGAAGAGTGCGCTTGGTCAAACAGCTTTTTCAGTAAGGGCTGCTCGTGAATGGAATCACATTCCCATTCAAATTAGGAATTTTAAATCGTACGCTTCTTTTAAACATAACTTAAAGAAATGGTTAATAGATAGTCAGGACTGTTTACATTACACTTGACATGAAATCTTGCTGCTGCACTGTCTTCCTTGTCCTGCCTTTTTGTTTGTTTGTTTGCTTGTTTGTGCCTCTTGTGCTATGCCAATGTGGTTGGCCGGCTCATTGTGTTCTTTTGTGTTTAGATAGGTGAAACCTTTGTTGTTAGTTATTGTCCTAGCTATATTGTTTTTTTTTAAGGTGTGATATATCAAGATCTGTCCAGGGACAGCAGATGTAAAATAGCCTATTGGCTAATTCTGGCACACTGTACATTTAATTATGTATCATTAGTGTGCATTGTCCCTGTCAAATAAACCTGAAATAAAATAAATAAATATATATATATATATATATATATATATATATATATATATACACACATTTTAAATTGAGTTAGCATCAGTTGAAGATTAAGCCACACTTAAAAGTAAAGTTAAAAAAGTCAGAATTTCTTTTACAATTTCTATATCAAAAAATCAAATATAAATTGTTTAAATTAAGACAAAATTATTTGGACAGTTCTGGTTGTCAAACTTTAGTGCAACATGTCCATAGTGTCCAATGTGATGAGCAACACCTGTGGTTACTCCAAGACACCTGTGTGCACCAAAGAACTGACTTCATTTAATAATAATTCCTTACATTTATATATATCGGTTTTCTAGGCACTCAAAGCGCTTTACATAGTATAGGGGGAATCACCTCAACCGCCACCAGTGAAAATCATCTAGTTCTGACTAAAGAACATCATCATTTGTATGCAGATTCCACTTGCTTCAATATTTGTATCTAATGAAATGACAATCAGATATTTTAATTGTGACATAAGAGTCAAATTAGATTTTTGGGGCCACTATATGTGAACAACAACAGAAAAATGTAGGGATGCATTGAAGTATTGGCTGTCAGTTATTAGCATGAAAACAGCAATATGAAAAACTAATGGTTAAACTTCTGTGATTATTGAACTCTGTGAATTCAAATGCACAATCCAGAAATAATAATAGCAACAATATGTTGAAGGGTTGGCACACATAAGAACATTTATTCCTTCTCGTTCTTACTATTATGCAGAAAAAAACACCATAAATGGATGTGACAGTTGCGAAAGCGGCACTATAGGCTATATGATGAGGGAAACCACCAAAAATGCTTTGAAACTAGCAGACTTTGACTAATGCTGCACAATTGGTTGAATTAAGATTGAAATTGCAATTTGGCCTTGTGCGATTACCAGACCTTAAAAGGCTACATTTTAAACTGCAAAAACAGAAGTGCAAAAATGTTTAGTTACAATATAACTTTTTTTTTCTTTCATATCAATCATCATGTTATATGTATATTTTCATCTTTAATTGTGGCTTTATTTATTTTTGTGGATTTTATTTCCCCCATTTTCTCCCAATTTGGAATACCCAATTTCCAATGTGCTTTTAAGTCCTTATGGACACAGTGATTTGCCTCAATCCGGATGGCAGAGGATGAATCCCAGCGGCCTCCACATCGGAGACCGTCAACCCGCGCATCTTATCTCGTGGTTTGTTGAGCGCGTTGCCATGGATACATAGCACGTGTGGAGGCTTCACGCCATCCAAGCTCAACTCAACACACGCCCCACCGAGAACGAACCACATTGTAGCGACCACGAGGAGGCTGGGTCAAATTGGCCCGGTTGCTAGGGAGGGTAAATTGGCCCGGTTGCTACCCTCCCTAGCAACCAGGCCAAATTGGTTGCTTAGGAGACCTGGCTGAAGTCACTCAGCATGCCCTGAATTCAAACTTGCGAACTAGCGAACTCCAGGGGTGATAGCCAGCATCTTTTACCACTGAGCTACCTGTGGTTTAAATAAATAAATATGGTTAAATAAATAAATACAGTTTTTTGATAAATGGGTAATTTAAAAGAGAAAGATCAGATAAATTCAGGCAAGCTTCTATAGCTGTTCATATAACCCAAGTTAACATGTCTGAAACAAGAGATGCTACAGACAGGATACAGATTGTTGATCCTCAACGATATTGTCTCATTCATGATAAGCCTCATCCACTAATAAGATGCAGAGGCTTTAGAGCAAAAAGTCTGGAGGATCGCAAACAGTTTCTTAAAGAACATTCAGTATGCTTCAGGTGCTGCTCTTCTGTAGATCACATGGCAAAAAACTGCAAAGCTGAAATCCATTGCACTGAATGTGATAGTGATCGTCATGTGTCAGCTCTACATCCTGGTCCAGCACCTTGGAGGAAAACCATCTCTCCTGTCTTAGAAGATGGCGGGGCGGAAGATGAATTTACCAACCAAGAGGTAACCTCAAAGTGTACTGAAGTGTGTGGAGCTGGAAAGAGTGCCAGAGCATGTTCCAAGATTTGTTTGGTTAATGTCTATCCTGTCGGTAACAAAACCGAATCCAGAAGAATGTATGCAATTCTTGATGAACAGAGCAACCGCTCATTAGCAAGAACAGAATTCTTTGAAGAGTTTCAATTCAAAGGATCTTCTTTTCCGTATTCACTTAAGACATGTGCTGGATTAAAAGAGACAACAGGAAGGAGAGCAAGTGGCTACATTGTGGAATCATTGGATAAGAGTGTAAGCCTTCATCTTCCTACACTGCTAGAGTGCAATCAGATTCCTAACATTCGTTCTGAAATTCCTACCCCAGATGCAGCACGTCATTTCAGTCACCTGAGGGATATTGCTCATGAAATACCGTCCCTAGACCCAGATGCTAACATCCTTCTCCTCCTTGGTAGGGACCTCATTAAGGTCCACAAGGTCCGTCAACAGATTGATGGTCCACCCAAGGCTTTATTTGCTCAAAAGTTAGATCTTGGATGGGTAGTTATAGGAGACGTATGTCTTGGAGGTGCTCATCGACCTGCTCATGTAGATGTTTTTAAGACCTCCATACTTGAAAGTGGTCGCCCCAGTTTACTCTGGCCTTGTGAAAGTCAGTTCCATGTAAAAGAGCAGTATGGCACAAAATTTCAGTTTCAAGATCATCTTGCATCAAAAAGTGTAAGTGCTTTAGCAACATGTGCAAGCGAGAAGCTAGGCCAATCAATCTTTGTTCGTACATCCAGAGATCACAAGCTTGCACTGTGAGTGGACGATGACAGGTTTCTACGCATAATGGACAAAGAGTTCTACCAAGATGAATCCAATGGCTGGGTGGCTCCTTTGCCATTTCAGGTTCCCAGAAGAAGGCTTCCAAATAACAGAAAGTATGCTTACAGCCGTCTTTCCTCACTTCGTCATACTTTGGACAAACGTCCTCAAATGAAAGCTCATTTTCTTGAGTTTATGGAGAACATGTTCTCTAAAGGACATGCAGAAATTGCTCCCCCACTCAAGAAAGACCAAGAATGCTGGTATCTGCCATTGTTTGGTGTTTATCATCCGAAGAAGCCAAGCAAGATCCGTGTGGTCTTTGATTCTAGTGCACCTTATGATGGAGTCTCATTGAATGATATCCTACTTAAGGGGCCAGATCTCAACAATACCCTCCTGGGAGTGTTGCTAAGATTTCGTAGGGAGCCAGTGGCGATCAACGCTGACATTCAGCATATGTTCCACTGTTTTTTAGTCAGAAAGGATCACAGAGATTTCCTGCGCTTTCTCTGGTATCAAGACAATGACCCTGGTAAAAAAATAGTGGAATACAGAATGTGTGTACATGTGTTTGGCAATCGTCCTTCTCTTGCTGTTGCCATATATGGTTTGCATAGAGTGGCCAAGAAGGAAGAAAAGAACTTCGACAGTGAAGTTAAAGAGTTTGTTGAACATGATTTCTATGTTGATGATGCTCTGAAATCCTTCCCAAATGAAATCGCAGCTATTAGTGCTCTGAAGCAAACTCAAGACATGCTTGCAGTAGCAAACCTTAGGCTACATAAAATAATCTCCAATCGACCTGCAGTGATTGAGGCATTTCACTCTGAAGATCGGGCTGTGGATATCAAGGATGTTGACCTCTTCTTTGAAGATACTCCAGTCCAGCGTAGCCTAGGAGTGTCGTGGAATTTAGCATCAGACACATTTACTTTCCAAGCTATTGACGATAAGAAGCCATTCACCCGGCGAGGTGTACTGTCAACTGTAAACAGCTTATATGATCCTTATGGTTTCATTGCTCCTGTTACCATCAAAGGCAGGCTGTTGCTTCGGGAACTCTTAAAGCAGACTGAAGACTGGGATTCTCCATTACCTGATGACTTAAAGCTTTGTGTTTGAGTGTGCTCATTTTGATGATTTATCTAATTTGTGAAATTCATGCTTGTGTATTTTCTCTTCTTTGTAGTTTCACACTTTTCATGATTAAACTACATAAATTGCACCTTCGTGGAGTTTACTGTGGAAGTGTTTAGCAACTGGATAGCTGGATTAATTAAAACAGTGAGGCCAGTGACAGTGAAAAGACAAATTTTCATATCGGTGCATCCCTAAAAAAGTAATATGATTATAGTGAGTAATATTCAAGAAGTCTGTTTATCCTATAAAGTTGTGCCTTTACCCCTAATGGTTAAATGAATAATGCTTGCCTGTGGGACTTGTTTGCAGAGAGAGATGGATTGGTGTGAGTGTTGGGGACTCTGGATATGACTGGTGAGCAGGACTGGATAACAAAAAACTTGTGCATGAACCTGGTGTTCGTGAACTGCTGCAAAGCCCCACCTCTGTTTGTTGGGAACATGACTGGAAAGAGACAGCAAACACAACATGGCAATGCTGCTCACATACAATACTCAGAATACTGCCTTCTTTTTCAACATTATTGTTGGTTAGGGCCATATTGCTGAATATGAGCTGAATACATAACGTACTGAGTCACCCTGAGCATTGTCCTCTGTGTCATCCATCACAATGAGTTTTTTCAGTTCCTCTACCACTGTGCTCTTCCGAACAGGCCGTGGGGAACATGGAGCTCGCAGTGATGCAATTACTCGTGGCTGGCCAAACACGTTCTTTGAGGTCACGTCCATCTCACTGAAAAATATATGTGTAAAGGGTAGTTCACCAGTCATTACTGACTCACCCTCATGGTCTTACACTTTCAATGAATGGGAAAAAGTCAACAGTTTTGGAACAACACGAGGATTAGTAAATGATGACAAAATTTAGATATTGAAAGCCACAGCAAAACAAATAACTAAAAAAAATTTATTCCAGATTACTTTGATTGTTTTTTTTTTTTGTTTGTTTTTTCTTTTAGCATTTTCAGAGCAATAACAGAATATTTAGAAGTATATTTAAAATTGTGGAGAGATACACTTTAAAATAAAAGTAAAAATGAAGTGATATACCCTTCATTATGGGTATGTTAACATTAGTTTAAGGAATATTCCAGGTTCAATGCAAGTTAAACTCAATCGACAGCATTTGTGGAATAAAGTTGATAACCGCAGAAAAATTTTACAGTGAGGTACTTACAATGGCAGTGAATGAGGCCAATTTTTGGAGTGTATAAAGGAAGAAATGTGAAGCTTATAATTTTATAAAAGCACTTACATTGATTCTTCTTTTAAAACTCATGTATTATTTGAGCTGTAAAGTGGTTCAAGTCATCACCACATTGTTGACATTACATCGTCATAGCGAAGCTGTAAAATTGGCTATAACTTTACATAGAAAAGGTTAGTAAGTGATTTTATCACACTAAAATCATGTTAACATGCATATTGTTTATGTCTTGTGGCTATACTTTTAAAACAGTGAGTATTTTAACATCAACGTATCTGCCCCATTCACTTCTATTGCAAGTACCTCACTGGAACCCAGATATTGCTTTTTTTCTTTTTTTAAGAAAAGTAGGGGCAAGTCAAAATTAACTTTTGTGGTAATCAACATTATGCCATAAATGCTGTAGATTGAGCTAAACCCAGAATATTCCTTTAATAAATTAGGTATCATGAACAAAGAGCATATTTTTACTGCATTAATTAGTCCTATTTAATGTTATGTAATGTGTATTTATTAATATACTATTGCCAGTTGCTAGTTCATAATGCATAAATAATGTTAACACAAATTTTAGTGTTGTATTTGTAAAAGTTTAATAAATGCTGTAAAAGTTTTAATTGTAGAAGTTCATTGTGTTAAGTAATATTAATAATTATTCATATTATTATTAATATTAATGTAAACTACCTTGTTGTAAACTATTAAAACTTTACCATTAAAGTTTAGCAGATTATCAAAAATGTTGCTCTCCACAATTCTAAAATAAATGTTTGCCATTCTGTTCTTGTTTTGAAAATGCTATTCTATACGGTATACATTGTCTCATCCTAATATAACTTCATACCTTTTTAAATGGTTTTTGTTTCTGACATCACCAGGATCTCGATATTCTGATTGTTGTTTCTTCTTTTGTTTATTGATGGAATAAGGTTGAGACGGAGAGGCATGATGTTCACAGAGCTGGTCAGGATCACCCTGAGAGGATGTAATGTCATCATTCAGGCTAAATTTCTCTTGACTTGCCTTTAGCAAACTTGGACTGAGTGTTGCAGACTGGTTTGGTCTAGACTGGAGTTTAGGGAATAGATGCGTGTTAATAGTAAGTTGATCCTTGGTAGAAATATCCCCACTGAACAAATTCTGGCTTTGAGCAGAATGATGTAGGCTGAATGACTGCTGACCAGGAGTCTGCACAGGTTTTATATTGGGCTCCTGCAAATTGGAACAATTCTGGTCCTGGTTCTTGTTGTCGTGATCCTCTCTTGGCTGGAGCAAGCTGAGATCTTTCTTGCTGAGCTGACTTGAGTTTGGTGTAGTTCGAGAAATCACAGCCCTCATCAAAAGAGGCTTTTCCACCACAGAAGTTTTAACCTCTTGAGGCTTGCAGCACAAGGGGCTGTTAGAAATAAAACACAAAGACCACAGACACACACAAATTGCAGATACATACAAAAACACAATTAGATAAGCGGTACATACACTGCAAAAGGACACACATCGCAGACATGCAGACAGACCCATGTCTACAATATAACAGTCATTTCCTTCCATTTTGAAATGTCCAAGCCATTTTTAAATAGATCGATACAAGTAGAAATATCTTGTCCTTTTCGATATTTCACTCTGATTTAGCTGGCAATGCAGCAAATCAGACTCAGAACTTCAGTGACAGACACTGAATGGAAAGAGTTTGTTGAATTTAGGGTAACAACTCAGTGGTGGGAATGTCCCACATTTTACTGACTGTTGCACCCCTCCCCGTGGGACCCCTTTTCTATTTTACACATAGGGCAAAGGGGGGAAGGAGGGGTCTATATGTGGGGAGATATGTGGTGGGAAACAGGGTTAGTCCACTGAAAATTTACTTTCTGTCAGTTACTCACCCACATGTTGTTCCAAACCCATATGACATTCTTTATTCCATGGAACACAAAAGATGCAATTTTGAAGAATGTACTGGATATTCTTTTATACGCAATTACTATGAATGGGGACTCCAGCGTTCAAGCTTAAAAAAGAATGCATAAGCAGCATAAAAGTAAAAGTAGCTTGTATGACTTTGCGCTAAATTTCCAAGTCTTTTAAAGTCATATGATAGCTTTATGCAAGGAGCAGACTGAAATTTAAGTCATTATTCACTGAAAATCTTGACATCCAACCTAGCTCTCCTAACTCTGATCTGACTATCGAGATCAACTCACTGACTTGATGATTCAGTCATGAGTTTTTCACTGGATTTTCAGTGAATCACAAATAGAATTTTAGCCTGTTTCTCGCACAAATCTACTGAATGACTTCAGAAGTCTTGGAATATAGTGCACAAGTTGTATGGACTACTTTTACGATACTTTAATGGTGCTTTTGAATCCTTTTTGAAGCTTAAAAGCTCCTGTCCCCATTCATTATAACTCCTGTGTTTCACAGAAGAAAGGCATACAGATTTCGAAATGACATTAGGGTGAGTAAATGATGACTGAATTGTAATTTTTAGGTTAACTATTCCTTTTAAAACTTTTGTGGTGTGTAAATATATTTTTTATTTACATAGATAGAAATGGTAAAAAAAAAAAACATTTTTTCATTAAACATACAGTACTACTTTTGGTATCGTTCTTATAGGTCTCACCTGAGTTTGAGAACAGCTGTCTTGGAGCACGGACAAGGTAATGTGTGAGCATAGAACTCCTTAATGTTGTTTGTAGAAGACAATCCTTTTGAAACTCTTTTTGCAAACTGGCCAGTTTCAAAATGCTTGGATCTTGAGATCTGTGGACTGTAGAAGCCTGCCCGTGTCAGATGATATATTTCAGGACCATTCCTGGGAGACTCAGCAATGTTCTTGGCATCTCTACCATTCAACCAAAAGTCATTAGTGTAGGGTGAAAATGCACTTGATTCTCTATTTGGCTGTAGAAAATGTGCCTATGAAGAAAAAAGATGACGTTTTTACAATAACTTTATTTATGGTACACCTAAAATCTTTGGTTTAATTGTTACTTGACACTTTGCTAGGCTCCACCCCCTTTGGTTAAAATTACTTGCTCAGACTAGCATTACAGAATGTCCCAATAGGAACAAATTGGATATTTCTGTAAACAGAGCAATTTTCCAATACAACATGCTCTAATTGTTGATAATCATATTGATATTATTCTGATGTTATTATATAATATGTAATATTGATATTATTATGTGGGAAATTAATGTAGTGTTACATTGCAAAGCATCTTTACCTTGGTGTCTTTACTGATGTAATAGAGTGCAACAGTTCTGTAAGTAAAAAATCTATCACTTTTTTCCATAGACTAATTGATTTTCAGTGATAACTTACACCTATAAGCAACAACATTAAAACCACTTAGCACTTTGAGATTTAGTTGAAATGTAAAGTGCATTATAAATAAAATGTATTATTATTATTATTATTATTATTATTATTATTATTAACCACCTGCCTAATATTGCGTAGGTCCCCATCGTATCACCAAAAAAGCACCAACAAGAGTTACCGAAGACTTTGTCAGTTCAAACCAGTCTGGCCATTCTCTGTTTTCCTCTCTCATCAACAAGGCATTTCTGTCCACAAAACTGCCGCTCACTGGATGTTTTTTGTTTTTGGGAGTAATTCGGAGTAATTCTAGAGACTGTTGTGTGTGAAAATCCCAGGAGATCAGCAGTTACAGAAATACTCAAACCAGCCTGTCTGACACCAACAATCATCCATGTGATTATCTAATCAGCCAATCATGTGGCAGCAGTGCAGTGCATACAATTATGCAGATACAAGTCAGGAGCTTCAGTTAACGTTCACATCAACCATCAGAATATGTAAAAAATGTGATCCCAATAAATTTGACCCTGGCATGATGTTTGGTGCCAGATGGGCTGGTTTGAGTATTTCTGTAACTGCTGATCTCCTGGGATTGTTACACACAACAGTCTCTAGAGTTTACACAGAAGGGTGCCAAAAACAAAAAACATCCAGTGAGTTTCAGTTTTGTGGATGGAAATG
The DNA here is from genome assembly GCF_025860055.1 of Xyrauchen texanus. Classification (NCBI taxonomy): domain Eukaryota; kingdom Metazoa; phylum Chordata; class Actinopteri; order Cypriniformes; family Catostomidae; genus Xyrauchen; species Xyrauchen texanus. The sequence goes on along the minus strand of NC_068309.1, from coordinate 17,181,689 downwards.
GCTTGTTGATGAGAGAGGCCATCAGAGAATGGCCAGACTGGTTTGATCTGATAAGGTCTACTGTAACTCAGATAACAGCTCTGTGGGTTGGCGCTGTTTTGGCGGCAGGAGGGGGACCTACACAAAATGACTGCCCATTTTAATGACGCACTGTGAATGACGTAATCCAGTGTCTCTTCAACCTTTTAACTATTAACGCATTTGTACCTGTTTATTGGAATATTTTGCAATAAGCATAAAATAGATTGTTTCTATACCTATAGTCAATAACCCTAAATCAATGGTTTAATATATACCCATAGTTTATTATTCAAATGGCATAATTCGCAATGCTTCATGGGATTGTATTCCATACCCTCATGACAGACGACCAAAGACCAAAAGGATATGCCTAAAGATGCAGAAATGTCATAGAAGAACCTTTTTTGGTTCTACAACAAAACCTTTTAGTGACAGGTTCTTTAAAGAACCATTTTTTGCCACAAATGACCATTTCAGGTACTAAAAAGAATACTTGCCAAAGGGTCAGTTGATGTTAAATATTCTTCATGGAACCACACACCCCAACAAAGAACCATTTAAGAACCTTTATTTTTAAGAATGTAGCTTAATCCAGAGCATGCACTTCTCAAGATTTATTTGATTATATGGAAAAAGTGTCTCTGCAACACCGTTTTAGCATATTTTTGGATAGTTTTAAATGAAATTTTACTGAAATTATCTAAACAAACAGGAATTTAACAGACTTACATTTAGAAAAAAGTTGCTTAGTTAGGATTTGTCAGTAACGTTTTTAAGGTGTGGCTTAGTAAGGGTCATACAGTACGAAGAATTAAAACTCACTCTTGGCAAGCTGTTATAGGACACCGTCTTTTGGTCCTGCAGGCTCGCCCTCTGGCCTCTTCTCTCCCTGCCAAGCAATGAGCGAGTGGCTGTTACCATATGCCACTCTCCTTCTGAAATGAAACATTTCAGTGGCAAATTACACTTAGCAAAATAACATATTTCTTGTTGTCTAACAGAAGATCCAGAACATGCTGCCAGACCTGTATTATTTGTTCTGGAAGGGTTTAATCTTGTGAACTCCACATACTCACTTGAAGTCCAATCCAAGCTGTTGTGGCTATTTTGCATGTGAGAGCTATGATCAACAGAACTGAAAAGAAGAGAGGTCATTTTACCAGGTCAAACAAGACAGTATTGAAAAATGTTTAGATTTTACCTCATAAGGCTGGTATACCTGAATTCAGAACTGGTCAAATGTAGAGGTGGAGCCTGTGGAGGAATTGTAGACACAGAGTAATCCAGATCCCAGAATAACGCAGTCATCTTCTCGGATTCCATGTTTTTCCTCACTAACTTTCATTTACCTATAAATTAAAGCAAAATATTTTAAACTAAAAAGATAGTATGCAAGATGTTTAAACTGAAAAATGTTCATGTAAGAATCTTTCTCGACATGTTTAAGTCATCAGAAATCTCTGGTTGTGGATTAGGAGGACCAAACGATGGTACAGAGTGTTCCAATTCAACTGAGCAAGCGAAGAGAGAGCAGGAGAAGAGCTGTGTTGGCTCTATAGCAGCTGAATGAAACAGAGGACAGGATTGTGTTGTCTGATGTGTTGGTTGTTGTCAGTGCTGTGCTTGTTTGCTCCAGGCAACATCATGCAGTTGTGTGCATGGCAGTAAGTTAAAGAACATGAAAATATAAGATTTTCATTCAGTTTGTGGCTACCCAGAATATATCAAACCTTATTGTAAGAATATACTTTATCTGTTACTTTTAAATAAAGGAATGCATTGATGAAGTGCACTCTAAAGTTCATTATAATGGATGTGCTTGTTGGAGACTGAAAGTAAAAAAAGACTTAAATATTGATCTGTTTCTCACCCACTCTTACAGTTTATCGCTTCTAAAGATATGGATTTTACCACTGGAGTTATATAGGTTACCTTTATGTTTCTGAATCTTAAAAAAAGTTGTTTTCCATTAGCTTGCATTGTATGGATCTACAGAGCTGAAATGTTCTTCTAAAAATAATTTTTGGAGATCTGCTGTGGGAAATATGCATGAGGGTGAGTAAATGATGAGTTTTCATTTTTGTGTGAACTATCACTTTGTTTATTTTAAACAACTTTTCTCTCTCTCTGGCACTAGTTTCTCATGTCTGACTACTGAGTTCTGAAAAACAATATTTGCATTAAAGAGCGCTTAAAAGCTCTTAGTTTAGCCCTGTGAGATCAGAGCACAGGCTAAAAGTACAAAGTACATGCCACACAAAAAACTACTGATTCTAAGAAGCCGCTGTGATTCTGAGAAGAGGTAAACCCTTAAGGCAGCTCTGCAGTCTTTATGAAAAGACCTTGGCCATGTCCTTCACAAGGTCTCCTCAGTACAGGCCTTACAGAACTTGTATTGAACCTGCAAAATTCTTTTAAATTAGAGTACAAACTGCCATTACAAGTGTTGTTAACAATGGTACGTCAAGATAAATTAGAGCACTTTTTGCCTTTAAATTCAATGACAAAGTTTTGCCCAAATGGCCAGAATTCACCCATTGTTTTATAACTTAGTTGTCTTCTATGGTCAGTAAACACATTTATTGGAAGATCAAAGCTCATAAGCCAAATGTATTCTTCATCTAATGCCACACTGTTAATACTTCAAAAGGTAAAGAACTAGAATGCATGGCAGCATTGAAATAAATCTCAAATGAAAATTAATACTCTCATTAAATTGGTTTATATAATTTTTTGAGAATCTGCATTTGAAATGGGCAAATTAGTCATAAACTGAAGGCCAGTAACAGGTAAGGAATGTTTGAGTGAAATTTAGGAAGAATAACTAATGAATAACATACTTTCATTCACATTTCTGGTGGAAGGATTTCTCTTTTAGTCTGACTGACAAAAGCAATAATATTTTACACTTATTTTTTCCTTTTTAGTCTGAAAAAAACTAAATAGAAACAAAAAACTAGAATTTTGAAACTTAACTGTCTTATACATTTGAATGCTGATCATTTTCAAAGGGAAGATCATAAAATAGGGACTACAAAGTAGAGTAAAAGCCATTAAAACAAAATGTTCAACTCTTTTCATTAGAGATAGTATTTCTTTATACATTTCTCTGGTTTGAAAGATGTGAAAGACTTTTATAACTGTTAAGAATGTCTGCGTTTATTATTCTTACAGTCACAATCATTACAAAATTATCACAGCGACCCAAGTTACCAAAGCAGCAAAACCAATCAAGCTAAAAAGCCAAAGCTCCCAAAATAATGAATCACAAGTAGTGTAAAAAATAAGAACATCTTATGAGATTATTATACAGTACAAGTACACAATGTTAGATTTAATTAACAGTGCAAACTGAATTTGTGCATTGGAGTACTGGCTTAAAAATCCCAGACACCATTCGAAGTTGTATAGGTCACTCTTGTGGCAGCTTTCTATTTGGTATTAACAGGAGCTATTTGGTGGTTTAAATAATGACATACAGTATTCCAATGGAGCAGTTCATGCTTGCATACACAAAAACAACAGCAAAAACCTAGGAATGAAAAGCATAACAATAATTGAACTCAAATGTAAGATGTGGATTAAGCATCGTGCTTTAGCATATATAAACTGAATTTGAAAAAATAATAATTTCATTGCTATGGAGCTTGCAGGTTAGCAATACAAATTCCAGTACTCAGCAACATATTTAAGAGGTGTTTGTTCTTTCTTTCTTTCTTCTTTTTTGATTCAGCAATCATTTAGTTTAGGTTATTGAAAAATATCTGGCCACTATCATAAAGAGGATATGATGGTCAAGATTTTCATTAGTATTCACTTTAAGACAGAAACAATCCTGTTCATTTATCTTTTTACACCTGTCATAACAACAGAATGTATTATTTTCATATGTAGTGTTAATGTTTCTAAACTTAAGCTAACTAATCATTTACTCATCAAACCATGACACATAAAATCTAATGTCGTTAATATAATTAAATAATCTATTTACAGTGTAAAATACAAGACAAAATGTACAGTTGTTCCAATAGAGTGAAAATGACAAAATAGGGAGATGCATAGTACACCAGCAGGTCAATTCACAGGCTTAGATATGCTAATAAATGCTCAAGCCATACTGCCCATTTCATCAGTACTTTTCCTCCTACCTTAGCTTAATCTTGATTACATATAAGGGTAGACAGATTTGGTCTCCCAAAATGGGGTGGAGAAAATGATAATTTTGAAGATTATATCCATAATGTCATTTCTTTGGGAGCATGTTGGTCAGAATGTCAATAAAATTGTCCAGGCCCCAGAGGTACCCGTCTTCTCTGTTGCCCTCCACCCATGGGCTGCGGTGGTCCAAGGTGAGAGGGGCTGGCATGGGCACAGTCTTTCCAAAGTCTATCATCCAGATTCCAGCCTTTCCAGTCTGGTCATGGACAAATAATAAGGAGCTGCCCACGACCTGCAGGAAAACACAGCAAAGCCATCCATATTATAGCCGTAATATTAAGATCAGCAGTAAAAATGGTGGGGAAATTCAAGGGGAAATTCAACAAAAAGTAGTGTTGTGAACTGAGAGCAAGTCTGATTCAGAAACACATTCATTAAAACAATAAAAATACCAGAAACAAATAATGAATCACTTTCAGTTTCATTAGCATTTCTTGAACGTGCATCCTTCCACCAATGTGGATGAAGCACCATATTAAAATATGCTCACAGTGTTCTCTGAAATTCTATTCAGCTCTACAACACCACTAATAATCAGCAGAGCAAAATATACAGTACGATCAGCTTAGTCTGATTCCCAAACAAAAGACTCTCACGAGTCAGATATTTCAAATCTACAGCATGAAACATTCAGCACAACCTCTACTGAGCGACCAGTGTATAAATTACTATTATGAGTCGTTCCTTTTCAATCTACAGCACAGAAAGATACAACACAACCAGTGTAGTCTGGTAGAATGACTCTTATGAGATGATTCTTTTGAATCTAGAGCATGAAACACAGCACAGACTCTAAAAGCACAACCAGTTAGGGCTGCATGACTATGACGGAAATAATAATTGATGATTATTTAGCTTGATATTTAATTGTGATTATTCATTTTGATTAAAATATTTATTAGTGGGGGCAACTGCATGCCATATTCTTTATGTAGGCTACACATCCAAAACAAGTTGAGAATTGTTCCTGAATTACTTTATAGCATAAAAACAAGTGTTTTCAAATGTTGTTTACATTTTGAATAAATTATACACAGAAAGTAAACACAACACAACAATCTAGAATACTAGGGCTATGTCCACATTAATCTGGATAACTTATCAAGCATTTTTCAAAAGTTGCTTGTCCACACTAAAACGCATGAAAATGCTTAACTCCCTTACTGCGCATGCGAATAATCACCTCTCCATGTACAGGCTGAAATGCAATTGTCCATGTGTTTCATCGCCTGACAGCAATTCCGAGTAAAATATGCGTCGCCCGTGAAGAACTGCATTGTGAAGGTTGTACAAAGTAACATTTATCTTTAACAACGCACTCAAAGTGAATAACAGTCTCAATGCTGGTACAATGTGGGCCGCCATCTTGATTGAATGTATCACATGACTGTGCCACATGACAACAAATACGTAATGGTTTTCAGATATCACAGTTTTCCCTGCGCACACTACAAAGCAAAGACAGCATTTTCAAAAAGCTCAGTTTTTGCGGTCAAATACGCAGTCTCTATGAGGATGGAAGGCCAAAACGTAGAGAAAAGAGCGTTTTCAAACAAAAACATATTTGTATGGATGTGGCCAAGGTTGTCATTTCTGATATGCTAATAGACTAATTTAAACATATTTTCTGATTGTCTATTGCATTCATGCACACAATGGTCCAAAGAATTTTGGTAAATATAAAATCTTGACACAATGGGAAAAGATCTAATTGAATGATGTAATTGACACTTTTCATGATTAGTTAATTGCAGCATTTGAAATTTTAATCTCAATAATTTTTTGATTAAATGTGCAGCCCTACGACCAGTGTACTCTTACGAGTCGGTCCTATTTAATCTAAATCGCATAACATATGACACCACATCTCGAATAAATTACTCTTTAAAAGTCCGTTCTTTTTAGTGTATACAAAACAATTACTGAATTGTACATCATTAATTTTGTCATGTCCTACTCTCAATCAAAGAACTGTTACTGTGTTATGTGTTCACTTAAGGGATGTGTGCCTTAAATCAAAGTAATTACTGAAAGTAATGTGACATTATAATATTTCTTCTACAAAAGTGTAAAAAGAATCATTAATGGAATCGTTAAGAATCTTTAACAGGAATCAGAATTGTTAAAAACCTTTAAGATTCCCATCCCAAAAAGTAAAATTAATCTAACCTCATGTGCTTTGAAGAAATCTGATTTTTCCAGCACGACCCGTAGTTCCTCTAATCGTTGTTGGTAGTTCCTCTGTGAGCACAAGAGCCAAAACAGTTACCATTTTATTATAATTAGTACATAATAGTTTACAAAATGATTCATGATTTAGAGACAATTCATACCAGGATTAGCATATTGTTGTCCACAAAGTCCTCCAGAGCTTGGATCACCTCATCTTTATACTTGGTTCTCTTGAAGTTGGTGTTACAAGTGCCACCTGATTTCTGTAGACAAGTTCAATTGTCAGACACTTGTTGCGTTCACACATACAGCCCTTTCCAGAAAATTACCAACAATTCCAGTTCAGAGGTCATGTGTGAACACGACCCATTTGAAAATACTGGTCAATTTAGCTTGGACAATTTTCCATATTGCGAAGTTGTATAATTACCTATAAATTACCTTATTGATGGCATGTGTGAACAGAGCCAGAAGCTTACCAAATGAAGTTTGTACAAGGTCAGAGCAAGAGGGGTCAAGTAACGAATTACAAATACTCACGTTACTGTAATGAAGTAGTTTCCCCCCAAGAATTGTACTTTAAGTAGTTAAAATGTTTTTATACTTTTACTTGAGTTCATTTTAAGTGCTGTAAAAGTACTTTTACTGCGCAATTTTCCCACCGTCTGTGTTCGATACTTCCCTGTCCTGATTTTATTGTTATCTATCAACTTGATTGGCTAGAGAGATCTGGTGCCAACTGTGGAGGATGCCTCAAGCACAGTTCAACACCTGAACATCACAGCTGCACCTGGAAGGGATTTTCGCAATGAAAAAGGCTAATTGCATGATTGTGTCATGTGAGTTTAACTTGCTCACGCCAGATATCATCATTAATCCTGCCTCTAATTTGAAGAAACATAGAGGTACATTTTATATTTCTGCTTACTAGATTCTGTGTGTCTATAATGTAGCCTGTAAATTAGCTATCTATCACTGAGATTGATGGGTTGATGTGAGAGATTGAGGCAGTGTTATTAATAGGGCTGGGCAAAAAAAATATTTTAATATTTATCTGAAAAAAAAAAAAAAGAGAGAACGATATCCATGATCAATTTTGAGTAATTTTCTATATATAGACTATGTTCTACATCAAGAACAGAGGTGTTCATTACATCAATCGTGATGGCAAGACAACAACTGGTTGGTTGATCTAGATAAAATATTAAAGATTTACTTTTTATTTCCTGACGTCTGTAGCTGCACACTGTTTGATCGACAGGCAACTAATGTGTGTGCACTAATATGGGTTCTCACCTAAACGATCAAATGCAGGCTATGTCAAATAAAGTCTATTAATCAAACAACATTAACAAGGAAATGAGAAAACCACTCACTACTTTTGGCTGAATAACCTGAGTAGCTTTAGAAGTATGAATGTAATACAATACATTTAATAATAATATTTGTAACAATATTGTTAGTTTTTGTAATAATACTGACCCCTGATGTAGAGAGTGTGTTAATTTGTATAATAACTTACCAGGAAAGTAGAGAAAAATATTTATAATTATGCCTAGCCTTTATCATGTTTCTTTTAATGCCTGATAGAAAAGTATCAACCTTTGCAGAGCAATAACTCAGGCAGAATATTCCACCAGTCACAAACTTCAGAAAATTGTGCATCATGCATTAGAATAACACAAATATTGCTGGGCTTAAAAGATACAAGAACTAAATCATTGTGGAACATTGTATCTCAAAAGAAGGACAATGTGGCATGTGCTACTTAAAGAAATATTTCTTTCTATCTATCGGTCTATGACTTTCTTTCTACAGAAAAACACAAATTAAGATTTTTAGAAGAATATTTCAGCTCTGTAGGCCCATATAATACAAGTGAATTTTGACACTCCAAAAAGCAGCATAAAAGTAATACAGAAGATTCCAGTGGATAAAACCATGTCTTCAGAAGTGATATGATAGGTGTGGGTGAGAAACAGATCAATATTTTAGTCAATTTTGTAAGAAATTCTTCATCCTGACCAGTAGATGGAGATATGCATGAAGAATGTACACTCACCTAAAGGATTATTAGGAACACCTGTTCAATTTCTCATTAATGCAATTATCTAATCAACCAATCACATGGCAGTTGCTTCAATGCATTTAGGGGTGTGGTCCTGGTCAAGACAATCTCCTGAACTCCAAACTGAATGTCAGAATGGGAAAGAAAGGTGATTTAAGCAATTTTGAGCGTGGCATGGTTGTTGGTGCCAGATGGGCCGGTCTAAGAATTTCACAATCTGCTCAGTTGCTGGGATTTTCACGCACAACCATTTCTAGGGTTTACAAAGAATGGTGTGAAAAGGGAAAAACATCCAGTATGCGGCAGTCCTGTGGGTGAAAATGCCTTGTTGATGCTAGAGGTCAGAGGAGAATGGGCAGACTGATTCAAGCTGATAGAAGCGCAACTTTGCCTGAAATAACCACTCGTTACAACCGAGGTATGCAGCAAAGCATTTGTGAAGCCACAACACGCACAACCTTGAGGCGGATGGGCTTCAACAGCAGAAGACCCCACCGGGTACCACTCATCTCCACTACAAATAGGAAAAGGAGGCTACAATTTGCAAGAGCTCACCAAAATTGCACAGTTGAAGACTGGAAAAATGTTGCCTGGTCTGATGAGTCTCGATTTCTGTTGAGACATTCAGATGGTAGAGTCAGAATTTGGCGTAAACAGAATGAGAACATGGATCCATCATGCCTTGTTACCACTGTGCAGGCTGGTGGTGGTGGTGTAATGGTATGGGGGATGTTTTCTTGGCACACTTTAGGCCCCTTAGTGCCAATTGGGCATTGTTTAAATACCACGGCCTACCTGAGCATTGTTTCTGACCATGTCCATCCCTTTATGGCCACCATGTACCCATCCTCTGATGGCTACATCCAGCAGGATAATGCACCATGTCACAAAGCTCGAATAATTTCAAATTGGTTTCTTGAACATGACAATGAGTTCACTGTACTAAAATGGCCCCCACAGTCACCAGATCTCAACCCAATAGAGCATCTTTGGGATGTGGTGGAACGGGAGCTTCGTGCCCTGGATGTGCATCCCACAAATCTCCATCAACTGCAAGATGCTATCCTATCAATATGGGCCAACAATTCTAAAGAATGCTTTCAGCACCTTGTTGAATCAATGCCACGTAGAATTAAGGCAGTTCTGAAGGCGAAAGGGGGTCAAACACAGTATTAGTATGGTGTTCCTAATAATCATTTAGGTGAGTGTAAATAACCAAAAACAAAAGATGAAGAATGTGAAAGTTAAAGTGGACATTGACTGAGCAGGGTGGAGAATTTATAGTAATTATTTACTTAGATATTGATTTGTTCCTCACCCTTCTCATATCTCTTCTGAAGACATGGATTAGACCACTGGAGTCACATGGCTTAGGCTACTTTTATGCTGATTTATCTGATTTTTGAAGCTTACAAATTTTGGCACTTCATTGTATGAACCAAAAGACAGGAGATATTCTTCTAAAAATCTTAATTGGTGTTCTGCTGAAGAAAGAAAGTTATACAAATCCGGGATGGCATAAGTGACTAAATGATGAGAGAATTTTCATTTTGCATGAATTATTCCATTGAAGCCAGATGTGGCCTCTATACCAAATCACTGCTCAACCCCCTCTATTGTGTGGGACATAACGCACCAAGTGACCCTGCTTTTTAGTAGGTTTTCATAATTTATTTATTTTTTTGCATTCCTTGCATTGTTTTGAACAATGTTTTATGTGCAACAATAACTCTGTCGGCATTAAGGAAAATGTAGATCCCACACATAAACTGATTTTAATATAATTGTTTCATACATTTGATATTTTCAATTCTGTAATGAAAATTTTTAATTCTGCCCTTTTATTTATTTTTTAAATCAGATTCATGTAGTGTTTACAGTATCATAGATAAGTGATGAATTTTAAAAGTTGTCAGTCACAAACACCTATAATATACCTATATTTTTTATCCTTTCTGGCAAACAGCCATGAAAGAGAATGTAAATTATGGTATGTGTGCTACATTTTTTAAATTGCAGCATAGAATTTTATTTATAAAGGGTCATAGATTTCTCAACTCAGTACTCAATACTCACTACTCATGAGTACTTTTAAATGAGCTACTCTTTCTTGAGTAGATTTTAGGACAGGTACTTTTACTCTACTCGGATTACATTTTTCAAGATGTAACTGTACTTTTAATGGATTAATATTTTTCAGTAATCTTTCCACCCCTGGTCAGGGCGCACTGACAAAAGAACGTTCTGACTGAGATGACGCAATTACTCTGCACCGGTGATTAGGAATTAAGACAAATGTCAACAAACTGGTCAGATGGAGAAACTAGAGTGCTTCTCTTCATCTGAGTGGATAAATAAATTTTATCTTTTAAAGGGTGATACATATACCAATTACTCTAAAGCAGTGTGGCTGATTGCCTGATACACATCTAATAAAATTTTATGACAGCAAATAAGTTACACAAATGTACTAAATTTTAGTTAAAATGTATTTTATACAATATATAGTCAAAATGTATTGAAACAAATTGGAAACTAAGTGGAAAAACCACTTCTGTCAATAATTCTGCCAATGTGGATAATCTCAAAATAGCTATGTATCGGACAATTAATTGGCCTGACCAGTACATCAATTCATTACCATCTACAACCACTATTGGCTTATAAAGGAGGTTTTCTAGACATCTGTATGCATTAATATGTTTACTGAAGCATACATTCATTATATTCACGTTTACCTTGATGCCCTCAATGCGAAAGCCTATGGTGGCCGTTGAGCTGAGAGTTTCCCTCCACTGCATATATCTAGTTTTGAGTACTGCCTGCTGGACTCGCTCCTCAGCAGTGGGGGCGTCCGGGTCCACTGCAATCATTTTTTCATACATGTCCTTTCGTGGCTGAGGACACTCCCGGGCCTTCCTCAACTCCTCCTCCAGGTAAGTCCTTAAAGCATGTATACCAGTCAATATTACCACCGAGATAAATATTTGGTATAGAAACATGATGTCTCTTGTATGCAAGAACTGGTATAACTGGACTGATTCAATAGGACATATGAATAAAACGGCTGACCTCCAGTCATTATATTTCTTCCACTTTTATTTATCCATCTATCATCACTTTGTTTGTTAAGACTGCCATGGAATTATTTGAATCTGAGTTTATTTTGCACAGTCTTTTATTGTGGTATCATCCATTTCAGATAAATTCACCTCTTAAACCACACATAACAAAACAAAAAATCTTGTAACTGGTCTATTTACATGTTGGTCTGTCAACCTCTTCCTGTCTAAGTGGGTGGTTCTTGTTCAGAATGTGGACCAGACTTTATGGCGCTAGTCAAAATTTTGGTTCTGCGTGATTAACGTTTTTGTGACAATTTTGCAGATTCGTACATGTACTCACCGGCTTCCCATTTTGCAGTCCATAATGCAGGGAGAGTCAAATTCAGCGAGCAGGTCGTCCATGAGGTTGTAATCCTGCTGGTCATGCTGAGTCACGCCATAGTAGCAGGGAACGAAGGGCCGCAGCGAGTCGCTCATGAGCTGCAGAAAACACTGCTGCTCACACTCACAGTACTTCTTCAGCAGTCTTCCATCACTGTCCGTCTGAAAGTTTCCTGGAGAACAAGAAAAGAACATGCAGAGTCATTTCAAATGAAATTACCCAAAAGTAGGGATGTAAACGGTTAATCGATTATCGATTAATTGTCGACAAGAATTTACTCGATTAAATTAAATTAATTATCGGCACTGAGAACGTGACACGAGATTCTCACGGGCGGCGACTCGCTAGAGCCCCGACAAAAACTTGATGCGGCAAAAAAGAAACGAACATGAGGCGGTCAAAACGGAGTGGAGTGTGGGAGCATTTCAAATTAATTAATGATGACAAAGACGCCAAATGTAAACTCTGCGGTACTACAATTAAGTACAACAGCTCTACGAGTTCGTTAAGATACCACCTTCTTAACTTGCATGCAGCCGTGTTGCAGGGAGGAAGTCTGTCGCCTTCACAACCTACAATCGCTGCTGTGGTGGGAAGGCGAGTATGTGACCACAGGAAAGCGGAGGGCATTACTCAGAGGATTTGAGGCATGATCGAAAAAGATATGATGCCAGTTGGCACCACTGATGGTGAGGGATTTCGGGAGTTAATACACTTCATGGAGCCAGGATATAATATCCCTTCTCGAGCGATCATAACTACCCACTTGGAAGCACGCTACAAAAACAAGACGGCTGAGCTAAAAACACAATTAGCCGCGGCTAATGTGGCTCTGACGACGGATTGTTGGACGTCACTGACTACAGAAAGCTACATTACAATTACTTGCCACTACATTGAAAACGACTGGCAGGTAAAGTCAGCAGTCCTTCTCACGGAGAGCCTCTCAGGGGGCTTTCACACTTGGTTCGATTGCCTGTTCCGAACCAGAGTTCGATTGCTCCCCCCTCCCCCCTGCCCCCGATGGACTGTGTTCACATTATATATTTGTATCCGAACCGCGGTATGCTTGCGTCATCAAGCTGCAGCTGGTGCGTAATCGTGTTGCTTGATAACCGTGAAATGAAAAGGCGTCAAAATTCAATGAATAGACTTGCTCGGTTCACATTTGTTCTTCTTTTTTTTTAACCTTTGGTTTTGTTTTCAACATCAAGATACAGAAACACACTTGCGTCTGTCTGCCGCAAAAATACTGAAATCGTTCAAAAGACAGCGGGCTATCCGCCGAAGACAATTTTTGCGAAGGCAAGCAGAAATCATCTCTCTGCTTGCAGTGCGTGTGCGTCAATCCCGCTTTTCGTCAAGGTAAGTGTATACACACACACACGCACGCACACACGCACGAAAGTAAACCCTTTCCGCTCATTTTGAAAGTGACACGTGTGAGACTGACGACCACATTATACGTCATCAATAGCAGTTCACTTCAGCGGTTTGGTTCGATTGCGTTCATATCAGCAGCGATCCGTACTGGAGTTCACATGAACCGTACCCCAGACCACCTTTTTAAGCGGACCAGAGTACGGTTCGCGGGTGCGAACCGTACTCTGGTTCGGAAAGCTGTCTTCCGAACTCAGAGTTCGGAAGACAGCTTTCACATCATCCAAACGAACCGAACTCTGACGTCATTCGAACCGGGGTGCGCACCAAAAGTGCTAGTGTGAAAGCCCCCTCAGAGAGACATACAGCTGATAATTTAGCTGACAAACTCAACCAGGCTGTGGAGTCATGGGGACTCACCGGGCGCGTAATAGCCTGTGTGCATGACAATGCTCGGAACACTGTCTCAGCAAACAACCCCGCACGAGTCAGTTGGAAATCAGTTTCTTGCTTTGCACATACTTTAAATCTGGCCATCAACGACGGATTCGCTGCTGCTGGTGTCAACCGAGTAATTGCAGCTGCTGGCAGGTTGGTCAAACACTTCAACCACAGCACACCAGCAACGAAAGCGCTAGAAGCAAAACAAAAACAAATGCAGCTACCAGCTCATCGGCTCATTCAGTCCTGTAAAACCAGGTGGAACTCTGTACATGAAATGTTTGGCAGACTCGTAGAACAGCGATGGGCCGTGTGTGCTGTACTATCAGACCGCTCAGAGACCAAGCTTACAGATGCGAGGACGCTGGAGTTGAGAGACAACTTCTGGCAGCTGATGGAGGACATGGCGCCTGCACTGGAGGCTCTCAAATGTGCAACTACTGTAATGTCTGCAGATACTGAAGTATCCATATCCAACACGTACCCCATCACATTCAGTCTGATCAACACGCATCTCAAGACGGCACATGGAGACAGCAGCAGAGTGGCGGAATTCAAATCTAAAGTGCGCACTTCGTTGGGTGAACGGATGAAGGTAAGCTATGGTGATTAATTAATTAAACTCTTAATTGAATAAAAATGCAGTTTACACTGTGAAAATGTGTCAGTGATAAGTTATTCACCCCATAATCTGTTTTTATATATATATATTCCAGTCCCACAGAATGGTGGAATGTCAATGAAGGAAGATTTCCGAGGCTGGCAAATGTGGCACGACAATATCTGTGCATACCGGGCACGTCTGTCCCATCTGAACGTGTATTCTCAGCAGCTGGCCTCACTGTAAACAGGCTGCGCACACGACTTACTCCTGACCATGTTAATATGCTTATTTTCTTGAACAAGAATATAGGGGTCTAGGTCAGGAGCCTATTCAAAACACATTGAGACAGGAATGTTTTTGTTTCAGGACAGGTAGCCTATATCTTCATTTGACTGTTCCAAGGCACGCCCTCTAATCTTACTGTCACCTTCCTCAGGGATGATTTAAGTTGTTCAGTTCTATGTTTAAATCGCAAGCGGTGAACCAGTGCACAATACTTTTTTAATGTATTTTAATTTTCTGTGCATAATTTATTTTGTTAAAATACATAAATGCCATTATCTGTCCCAACTGTTATAATAAAACATCAATTGAGCAATATAACATGCATTTTTATTCAGTATATAAGCAATATTTAACTTTTTATGTTAAAGACACTATTGATACTGTGAGAAATTTACATTCTCAGGAAAATAGCCACTTATCAGTTAATCGTTAATCGATCGATAAGGTAAATCAACTAATGATTAATGAATTAATCGATAATTTGCATCCCTACCCAAAACAGCAATAAAACCCAGAAGAACGCTTTAGATGTGTTAGGTAATGCAAATGTGATGAGCATAAGCAATAACTGTGAAAGAGCAAGGTGCAAATATGAAAGTATACACTACTAGTCAAAAGTATGAACATGCCTGAAGTCAATAAAAAAAATTAAAAAAAAACTATAAAATCAACCTAATGGAAGTATGCTAACTATATAGTGAACAAAAATGTTAAAAGATTGAACCAACTTATATTGAAGCAACTTTATTGAGTGCCATCTGGGATGCTTTTTAAAAAGCGTTAAAGTTCCCATGTATGCTGTCCACTTGTGAACATGGAGACAATTTTTGGAGAGTTTAAACAGAATTTTTTCTGTTAAAACTCATGTGTTATTTGTTATTTATGTTTAAATCGTCATTTTTAGGGGTTTTTGTGTTAAAGGTGCTACCATGGCAACAACATTTTAGCCAGAAAAGGCTATATGTTTTTGAAACGGTGAGTATTTAAATGTTTAGATTGACCCCATTCACTTCCATTGAAGTGCCTCACTGTAACCCAGATTTTTGCTTCTTTAAAAAAAATTAAAATAAAACAGGGACAAGTCCAATTAATTTTTGTGGTAATCAACATTGTGCTGTTGATTGAGCTTAATTTGTATTGAACCCGGAATATACTTTTAATAAAAATTTTATTAAATGAAATCCTAGGTGCCAGTTATATTTGTTTACAAAACTAAATTCAAGAATCAAAGAATAAGCTTTCGTATCAAAAAGTTTTTTTAGATACTCAAAAACATAAATTCATTCAAGTGTGTCCAAACTTTTGACTGCTAGTGCATTTGACCTCTGGTTTAGTAGTATAATATCAAGAGGTATGAAACGGATCATTTAAATTCAAACCAAATTAAAAGATCACCACAGTACTTCAAACTAAAGTTTATCAAATACTTAAAAAAGCAATCTAATAGACAAAAAACAAACCTGCATGGCCGACCACCTGCACCCAGGGAGAGCGCTTTTTCATTGGCAAAGGGGGAGACCAGTTTACCATATTCTTTGACTTCTTCCACAGATCAGTCTTTGAAAGAGGACAGATAAGAGAAACAAACATGTAAATGTAATCAACTTGGCAATTACCACACAACATCTGCAGCTGCAGCTGTACAAACTGCACAAGATGCAATGGATCAGAGCAAGGGTCATCAGTTAGGGCTGGAAATTGCCACAGACCTCCCGATTCGATATTACAAATGATATTTCAAAGCCGATTTGATCTGTATTGCAATATAATTCTGTAAGTATTGCAATTTGATGGTTTGATATAAATACTTCATTAAAAGATCAACTTTGTTAACTCCTATTTCTCAGAAATAAATGTCTAATAAAGAACAGTTGTGTCTGAAATGAAAATTGTTTTCACTATGTAATATATAATTTGCAGGTAAAAGGCACCAATTTAAAACCATAAAGCAACAATATAAACTGAGGGGAGCAAGTCCCCCCAATAATCAGATATAGCCAGATTGCTTGAAATGTTGTTCTGACCAACAGAAATGCCTTTAATTCATACAGAATATTGTACAGTATCTCCTAACAGTCTTTTTAAAAAGACAATTTTATTTAGAGTATGTCCTTGACAGGTCTGGGGACAAAAAAACTAGGTCACCTAGGGTGCCACCTGCAGGGAGGGCGCCAAAGAGGAGGCCTCTGCCATACCAAACCAATGCCATGGGGGGCGCCAATAGGTATCTCGCCTAGGACGCCAGAATATATATAAAAAATATATAATTTTAACTAATTTTGTTATTTTAGAATATAAAATATAACGTATTACCATAGGCTTTTACTATTATCATTATGATAATTTTGCAACATAAATGGAGGCTAAAGAATAAACCTGTTCAAGAACCAGCTTTATTGAATTATGACACACATGACAGTTCACCCGTAGTGCATACTTAGATAGTCTTAACACCGATCTCATAGACAACACTATTCTTACAAACTGCTCCCAGATGACTGAAAGAGAGAAAAAAGTGAGAGCTGACAATTGGCGCGTGTTCCGCGAGACACGGTCACGCGGTGTGCATTGGCGCCAAATCGCAAGTGAACTTCTAAACGTGTATCACCGGCATGTCTTTCGTCTGTTCTTCAACATATAATCAAGCGTTTCCTCAAGTACGCGTCTTTGTGTCTAGCAGCATTTCTTGTCGACAGTGCTGGTAAACATGCAAAATTACCCGCCACTGCGCATGAATACCCTGGCTTTTAGATTATAGGTACTTTGGGGATGCGACATGAAGTTTACGGCATTTAGCAGTTTGATAAGCCTTTTTAGAGTTAAACAATTTATTAAAGCAGCGTCAGACAGAATCTGTAGAATGACTTCTGACAAATATTCTCCACAAACCCCATCCTATCATCCTTAGAGGCAGCTATTCTTTCCTTTTGTTTTGTTACCCAACAGACAGCACTGGTGCATGGAGTGCATTTGTTCGATTTCAGACTTCTAGGTGTAACTCCCTCTTCTGTATTAACCATAGGTCGTGTTTTTCCTCATGTGGCAAATCATTGATGACAATCTTGGACAAAGTCCTCAAGCAATACCAAGGGACTGTGATTAAGAATTAGCTCATCTTAGAAGGACAGTTAATGAAAAATTTCCAGACAGCACTTATCTTGCTGTCAAATAAAAAGAAGCCTGTGCAAGCACTCACATACAAAGACGTCAATAAGTCCCCTACATTCAACAATCGAAACTGCATTGGCTTCGTTTTGAACTATTTTCTTTGTTGGAGCAAAAGTAGCCCAAATAGTTGGCTAGTTTGACTATACACTGTAGCCTTGTGACTAAGGCCAAATCACAGCCATGCTGATATTCACTACAATAACACTCTTGCTCATGTGATCTAGCTTACATATACAGTATATACTGTATAGCTTACAGTTTAAACAGTATAGATTACAGTTTAAACAGTACAGATATAAAAAATTAAATACAATTTTTTGCTAAATCGTTGCTAAAAAAAATGCCCATTATCTCCAACAACCACTAGAAAATAGTAAGAACCATACTAGATTCACTGTCTATTTAAGCAATCAGTAAGTAGCCGACAACTGATTTTCTGTTGCTTAACTGCACCTCTTCTTAAATTACTTGATGTGTTGATTACTTTCTTTCTGCCGTTTTTTTACATCATCAGAAAACCTTCAACAAGATCCTCCATTCACAACCGTTTGAGCTGCCGTACAATCAACTCTACATTATAAATTCCTTCCATTCTACTGTATAGAAGACTATATACCAATCCATGACTGTATGTAACATTGAGTTGTGTAAGTATCATCCAAGTCACAGCCTTTGAAATTAAACTATGTGAGAGGTCAATTACCAACAAAAGCTTTATTTTTTCCCCCTCCAACCTGTGGTTCACCGTGCTCTTCAAACTCAAACATTCACTCTTGGGCAGTAAAAAAAACAGTCAGACAAGAATGACATTCTCCTAAAAGTGAAAGGCCAGTGGAAGTGGCCCACCATACAGAGCTGAAGGTGCATCCATCTGTAGACCTTATAAGTTCAGTTTCAATAGGGCATTGACTTACTATTATGATTTTCCTCAATGGATCACTTTTTTTCCTCACAAACATTTTGATTAAATATTATCATCAAAATGCTCCTAGAAAGAATAACTCCTACAAAAGCATAATACCAATTACTTGATACATATTATGGTAAACATAATTCAAACATTATCTTTACACACCTAAACACCTTTATAGTAATAATGTACTCTGAATGCTGTCAATATATAACTGCATTTTATCCTGCAACACCACAACAGACCTGGGACTTATGCAAGGATCCTATTTGTGGACTTCAGTTCAGCCTAAAATACCATCATGCCTGATTTTCTCTCAACCAAACTGACCCAGCTCTCTGTGCCCACCCCAATATGTTGATGGATCACCAGCTTTCTGACAGATAGACAGCAGCTACTGAGACTGGGGAAACTCACATCCGGGACCCTCCCTATTAGCACTGGTGCTCCTCAGGGATGCGCTCTCTCTCTCTCTCCACTGCTCTTCTCCCTGTACATGAATGACTGCACTACAAAATACCTCACTATCAAGCTCCTGAAGTTTAAGGATGATACCATGGTAATCTGCCTCATCCGTGACGAGTTTTCATACAGACGGTAGGTTGATCAGCTGGTGAGGTCACAACAACCTTGAGCTGGACAAGCTCAAAACAGTGGAGGTGATAGTGGACTTCAGGATAAAAATTACTTGACTTGACACCCTGTCCACTCCCTCTTTGAACGGTTGCCCTCTGGCCGACACTACAGAACACTGAGCACCAGGACATCCAGGCACAAGAACAGTTTCTACCCTCAGGCCATTTTCCACATGAACAATTAAACTGCCTAAGGATAGTACAATAATGTAAATACATATCTCATGTACATATGTAAATTCACATATTTAATTAAATAACTGTACATACCCCTACCTTGCACATACATTAACATTTGCACATGTACACCATTCTGTTATATATATCCTATTATTTGTGTTAATTTATACTCTTACCTTGTTTTATATTCTGTGTCTCACTGTAATGTTCTGTGTGTATTTGTTTCTCCTATCACCAAAGAAATTCCTTTTGTACATGAGAACACTTGGCAATAAAGCTCATTCTGATTCTGAATAGTCATTGTAGACTTTGTTGTGTATGGGGAAACATACTAAGTTTACATCAGCCCCAGTATTATTATGTAATCATAATAAATGGTGGTTGCATTTTGATGGCAAACATTGATGCTACTTAAAGTACTATAAATACTCCATGATCATCACAATGAGAGACAAAATATACAATATTAAGAAATGTGTGGAGACCATTTTCTCTTTAGATCAATGCTGGTAAATCATGGAGACTTTACAACACTGATCTCATGACCTGAAACCAATTAAGGTTAATCAGTTATCACAAGGATGTTACTCAACAACTGCAAATTACTGACTTGCTGCATATACCTGTTTGCAGTCTTACATTTACTCAGTCCATTTGCAAGCATTATTCTGCTTTCACTCCAAAAACTTTACCATGGTAACTATTGTTTTTGCAAAAAAAATCAGTTTCCTGTTTCTATAATAAAACTGTGGTAACTTAGTATTAGCCACCACTGTAACCAGAAGTACCAAAATGTACCATGTTTTTTGGGGGAATGTATTATGGTAGTACCAAGGTATTCTTTGGCACATGAATATGGTAAGCATTCAGTACAATGGTATTTATAAATTACTTTATTGAAAGGGTGTAATTAAAAAAAGGTTCTGACACTGTTTAAAGCATATCACATACTATGCAACAGTTAGTTCTGGTGGTCGAATCTGATTGGACCAGCGGCATTCCAACCGCACTGGGACGCTTCACTGTTTGTATCCCTCTGCTTCTCCTTGTTCGGGGCTTTCCAATTAGAGCGCAACAGTCCAGGTCCGGAAGTAAAAATCCCATCCATTTTTTTTCATAGACTAACTGACTTACAACACTAACTTATAAACCTTTAAAAACAGACTACCTTGAGCTCAGAGGTTGTTAATCGATGGTATATGCTTCCGCTGAATCCATCAGTCTGCGTTATTTCAACTTCATTGTTTAAAAATTAAGTTTGATAGTGGAATTCCTGGGGCCGGTTTCACAAAAGAATGTTTCTAAGTGCAATTCTTGAAAAATTCCTAAAAAGTATTTTCTTAAGAACATCTTTATTTTTACTTAAGAATAAAAAGACATTGTCTGATCAGTTGCTAATGGAGTTGCCATGTCTAATTGCCTACATCAAAGTCAATACTTCAACACTTGTAAATTGGAATGATAAATGTATCTTTTAACCTATTCATTCAGATGTTCATTGGCAAACTTCGGACGGGCCTGTACAGGTGCTGGTCATATAATTAGAATATCATCAAAAAGTTGATTTATTTCAGTAATTCGATTCAAAAAGTGAAACTTGGATATTATATTAATTCATTACACACAGACTGATATATTTCAAATGTTTATTTCATTTAAATGTGATGATTAAAACTGACAACTAATAACGAAGTAGCGAGCAACTCGTGATACATTTTTTTTTAATGTACAGTACGTGAGATTTGTTAGTTTAACGACATTCACCATCATAGTAGAATTTACTTGCTGCTAACATTTGATACATTTTAATTGACAAAAACTTCAGTAGACAAGAGGTTCTTGTTGAGGAAAAAGTTCTCCTTGGGAAGCTTGATAATAATACGTCAGAAATAAGAGGCGGATAAATGGGGAAAGGTTGGCGGAGGCTTTCTATGCTGTGCCCGACTACGACAGGGATGTGGATGGTGGGTGAAAATGAATATCTCAGCTTTCCAATGTTATAATTATTATGTTTCTACGAACAAAAATATCATGGAAAGAGCACTATATGCAGCACATCTGTTTAAATCAGCATGATTGGTCAACACATTAAAAAGCTTCAAAACAACATTTAGCTATTGTTTGAATTGCATGAAACATTTACAATGTTTAAATGCTTATATATATATATATATATATATATATATATACACATATATACATATATATATACACACACACACACAGTAATTAAACACAAAACATGTGTTTTTCAGGCCAATCAAGCCTGCGAAATGTGCCTCGGAGGTACCGCCCACTCCCATGAAACTGAATGATGCAAACAAGTCAGTTTTCCTTCACCCTTGAACTACTTATATATTTGTCCATATCTGAATATTTTGCAACAATTGTGGAACATATAGTTTCTAAACTTATAATCAAAAACTTAAAAAAAAAAATTATTAGTTTTTTATTTAACTGCATCATTCGCAATGCTTCATTGGATAGCAGTTTGTACAGTAAGTACACAGTCTTGTACTTTTGTCTTCTGTCTGATTTTCAAATACGTTTAGCCTCATAACAAATTCTGTGATGTTGCGATTCACTTCGGAGCTGGTTGCTTTGGTTCATGGCTTAGAACTATTATATTGAGGATTTTATGAAAAGTCGCAAAATAATTATGGGAAAAACACAACAGGTGTTCTGACAAAACATCATACCCATCAGAATGGGATACCTTCGGTTAATGCGCATGCGCAGCAGTGAAATTTGTAGAATTGCGCATGCATTAAATTTAAAACATCATTTCAGCATACCAAAGATTACAAGCGGTAAGTGTTGGTGTATTATATTGCGTATTATATACACATTACCTAATTGTTGCCTTGTACAATCACAAGAATTGTTGACAGACGTTTTCAATATATTATTTTTAGCAAGTGGAGTCGTAAAGTCGCGTTAAAACGTTACATTTTTCAATCTGTCTATAAACAAAGAATGTTTTTATAATTTATTTTCTTTTAGTAAGATACACAGAAATAGGTTATGAAGGGGTATGATGGTAAGTGTGAAAACTAACAAAAAAGGATACCCCAACACTTCATTTTCTATGAAGCAAGACCTATAAAAACAGGGGCTATCAAAACAGCATACCCCTTTATAAACTGTATTTTTATTGAACCAGGGGCTATCAGAACAGCATACCCCTTTATAAACTGTATTTTTATTAAACCAGGGGCTATCAAAACAGCATACCCTTCACAAACACTGGTATGCTGTTTTGACTAAGTAGGCTAAATTGCCAGACCCCGCTATAAAACTCAACTTCCGGTATGCTATTCTGACAAAGTATGCTACATTGACAGAACACCGGAACCCAGATGGCTGAATAAGTTGGAGGGCACTGTTGCCTCTATAGAGGTGGGAATTTTGATTCATTGTTTATTTTGATTTAATTCACTGATTCATTCAGTTACCATTTTGTTTATGAATAAAACATCCATAGTTCAACACCAAACTATGAGTACAGTGCAGCTAGCTTAGAAGAAATGCACACACTTAATAGCCAATTTTAGTCTGAAACGCAAATTCTTTAATATTGTTTACTTGTTGTTTGAGCTGTTGTATAAAAGCAACATTACACTCGCAATCGTGCTGTTGTTCCATATATCAGAACAGCTACGATTACCTGCGGCCACAACAGCACTCTTGCTCGTGTGATATTGCTTTATTAATTTATGATTTTACAGTAGTAACAATAACCGCAGTAACTAATATTTTCGTGGTAACTGAGGTATATTTTATAGGACTTTTGGACACTTAAAAAAATACAAACCAGACAAACGGTACATTGATTCTTACCGTGACCGGTTCACCTGGACACAAGCCACCGTCTCGCGTCAGTGACTGATTATTGTCACTGTATCCCATAAAATCCTCTTCACATTCCTCAAAAGACGAAGCTGGCGAGAGACCGGTGGAGGACGAGTTGGAGAGCTTTCGCAGCGCAAGGGACGAGGCTGGAGAGCCGCTAAGCCCACTGTCCGAGCAGAAGGACTCCTCGTCAGGATGAGAGCCTGAGCAGGGTCCGTGGGGGCTCTGGTCACTCTGGCTGACACAAGGCTCTGTCACAATCAGTTCAGGAACAGGCACACGAACGTTGCCATGGATATCACCCATACCCGGACAGGGTGCTGGGGTATCGGGCGTTTTGGTCATCACACTGCTTCTGATCTATGAGACCTTTGAGATAGCCATAAGGCAGGCGATGGGTTTATCCAGATTAGGGCCAAACCAAACGTTAACTGGCTCACGCTGGGTACTGAGTCTGATGCGCAGCTGCAGGAAACAAACAATGCGCGGTACATGCCACCATCAGCGTTGTTGAGGTATTTTTTTAGCCGTGATCACATCGTTCAAAATTACCAGAAAGATTTATAAAGAAACCGCAATTCCCAACACATGAAGCTCATGCTTCTCTTCACGACAGTGTGCAAGCATGACATTGCTCCGCTGGCTACAACGTTCACACAACAAAGCTTTGCCCCGCCTACTTTAATTTAAAGCAACAGAGGCTGAAAATGCTCTGATCAAAACCCCATTAAATTAGATTTATAGCGCCACCAAAAGGAGGACAGGATCCTGTAACGTTTAAATATAACATCAAAGACTAACAATTAAAATTAAGTTAAGGATGTAAGAAACTAGATTTTTGGTTGACTAAAAACAGTCTGTGGCTTTTAACATAATGCACATTTTAACATAACCCTTAAATACATGGGAATTTCACCAAACACAATACATATTCAGATATTTAGAGATCCGGCACTTGGTCACAAATGGATCTACAAAATGCCCAGATAGTGTCAGATTTTCAAAATATTTTAAGACAATTAAAAAAAACAATAGAATAAAATATGTTACATTTTAAGGTTTCATTTTATATATATATATATATATATATATATATATATATATATATATATATATATATATATATATATAAAGATGTTGCAACAAATCAGGACAAACTTAGAACAGGATTCATTACTTTCACACAAAAATTGTATAAGATGCAACTGGCTGTCAAAAACATATTGATCTACATACGCTACACAGAAGTATTTTCTCAGGCACTTATTGAGTATAAATAGATCCACAACTTACATGATTTCAGTAGCACACCTTAATGACAATACAGTTACTGTTAATGTGTTACACTTGCTATAGTTTACTTCCATGTTGCTTTTTCATGAAATGGCAAGTTCAATTGTAAATCAAGTCAGTCACTGAAATAACAGTGCCACCTGGAGTAAGAAATAACTTGTACAGTGAGGGAAAAAAGTATTTGATCCCCTGCTGATATTGTACATTTGCCCACTGGGACAAACAAATGATCAGTCCATCATTTTAATGGTAGGTTAATTTGAGCTGTGGGAGACAGAATGACAAACAAAACAAATCCAGAAAAACACATGTCGAAAATTTTATAAATTGAATTTTAATGAGGTAAATAAGTATTCGACCCCTCTGCAAAACATGACTTAGTACTTGGTGGTAAAACCCTTGTTGGCAATCACAGAGGTCAGACATTTCTTGTAGTTGGCCACCAGGTTTGCACACTTCTAAGGAGGGATTTTGTCCCACTCCTCTTTGCGGAGCTTCTCCAAGTCATTAAGGTTTCGAGGCTGACGTTTGGCAACTCGAACCTTCAGCTCCCTCCACAGATTTTCTATGGGATTAAGGTCTGGAGACTGGCTAGGCCACTCCAGGACCTTCATGTGCTTAATGAGCCACTCCTTTGTTGCCTTGGCCGTGTGTTTTGGGTCATTGTCATGCTAGAATACCAATCCACGACCCATTTTATTTTTTTTAATTTAAGTTTTTATTACAGTAATTATAACATTTCCTTACATTTGGATGGTACCTGGAATCTTAGTCAAGGCATTCAACAATTGGGTATATTGGCTAAAAATAAATAAATAAATAAACAAAAATATAAAAACCAGCAAAACATATTTTGTGAAACAGATATTACATCCAAAATTATAGGAGAAAGAAAAAAAGGAACATAAAAGTCATCAATTGAAGTAACAATAAGTTATGTTGCAAGGCAATGTCAGCCAACCCAATATTTCAGCTTTTTTGTAAATTCAGTAAGCTATATAGTTATATATTTATTTCTCTGCCTGTAGTTTGGGTACCAGATCCGATCCATTTAAAAAAAATATATATATATATATATATATATATATATGTATTTTTTATTATTATTTTATTAACTATATACAAAAGAAAACACTTGAGGATGATGCATTTTAATCCAGAGGTACTCTCATTCCCAAAATGGGTATTTCTTTTTCTTTTTATTCCTATCATTACTTCTTTCATTCCTCATATCCTTCGTATCTCTTATTCAATAATTCTTAAGATTTCCCTTCTTTTCCTAAAAAATATTCACAATTTCTACACTAGGTCTGGTCTAAGTAGGAGAATGTAGTCTATCCATTTTCTCCATAGCTTGATACATTTCTCAGACTGTAGCCGAAGATTCATTGTTAACCTCTCCACTGTGTAAATTTCATACACAATTCCCAGCCAATCGTTAATTCCCGGTGTTTCAGGTTGCAACCATTTTCTAGTTATAGCTTTTTTGCAAGCTATCAACAGAATTCTCATTAAATATTTATTAGATTTATCTTCTGATTTAAGATTTGTAAGACCCAAGTATAGAGTTAATAAACTAATTTGGATGGGTTCCATGAATATACTCTCTAAACTCTTATGGATTTCTTGCCAATATTTTTAAACTTAAGAGCATTCCCAGAATATATGGCTATGATTGGCTTCATTCGAGCCGCACATTCTCCAGCAGATTGCATTTTTGCTTTGATATCTCTTCTGCTCAGGAGTGAGGAAAAATCTAGTGACATTTTTCCAGCCAAATTCTCTCCAGGTTGAGGAATGTGTTGTCTTCCACTGTGATTTAAGTATATTTGCCCAATCTTCCTCTAGGATTTCCAAATTTCCTTCCATTTCCCATTTATTTTTAATGTATTGGGTATGTTCTAATTTTCTGTCTTGTAGACTTTTATACAATTTTGTAATTATTTTAGTCATGTTCCCCGTTTTATAAATTGAAATAAACATTTTAAGAAAATTATTTTCCTTGTCTTTATATTCCCTTATAATATTTTCAATTTTGTGTCTTATTTGTAAGTACCTATGAAAATCCTTATTACATAACAAATGTTCACGTTTGAGTGTCTCAAAATCCAACATTTGTCCTTTATGTAAAAACATACAGTATGCTGTGAGGCCTCGTTTAGTCCAAACTTTAAAGCTATCGTCTATAGTATTTGGAACAAATGTTGAATCATAAGCGGGCCATCTCAATATTGACACCTGGTCTATCAAATTATTTTTTTTAATTATATCTTGCCAAATCTTTAATAAATTATTTGTCCACGGATTGAATTCTTGTATATACATTTTAATCAAGTGTTCATCTGCCATTATAGCTTGTATTGGGGTCTTTTAAGGTCAGCATTTTCTATTTCTTTCCATCTGGCTTTAAAATCTGGATTACATAGACATAATAAAGGTCGTAATTGGGCTGCACGATAATACTCCTCTAAACATGGTAAGGCAAAGCCACCTTTTTCTTTCTTTAATTGTAGTGTCTTAAATTTTATTCTTGGTTTTTTCCCTTGCCATATAAATCGTGATAACAATCTGTCCCATTCAATAACGTTTTGTTTACTTATCTCTATTGGAAGTGTTTGGAAAAGATACAAGAATCGCGGAAGTATATTCATCTTAATTGATTCAATTCTACCATATAATCCTAGATATGGCAGAATATTCCATCTAGCCAAATCTGATTTCATTGTAGAATATAATGGCTTAATTTACATCAAATAGACTTGTGATATCGTTGGGTATTTGAACCCCTAAGTATTTCAAATAGTCCTCTCCCCATTTAAACTTAAATTTTCCCTTCAAATAACTAGATGGTTGCCAATTAAAAGTTAAGACCTGGGTTTTTTGTACATTTAGTTTATAGCCTGATAAATCTCCGAACAAAACCAATGTTTCCATCAAAACATCTAATGATTCGTTTGGTTGTTCTAAATAAACTAATATATCATCTGAAAAGAGTGATAGTTTGTGTTCTTCTCTATTTATGTCTATTCCCTTAATATTTGTATTTTGTTTTATATATTGGCTTAACGGCTCTAAAAATAAAGCAAACAAAAGAGGGGAACATGGACATCCCCGTCTACATGATCTTTCTAAGATAATCGCTTGTGAAAGATTTCCATTAACTTTAATTCTTGCTGTTGGTTTATTGTATAGTGCTTGGAAGGCTTTAATAATAGTGTTATGGAATCCAAACCTTTCTAATACCTTATAGAGATACAACCATCTAACTGTATCAAATGCTTTTTCTGCATCTAGTCCCAGAAACATAGAATTATTAATCTTGTTATGCTGTATATGCCATAGGATGTGTAATGTGCGTCTAATGCTGTCTTGTGTCTGTCTTTGACGAATAAACCCTGTTTGGTCTAACTGAATAAGGTCAGGCAATATAGTCTCCAGTCTATTAGCCAAAATCGATGTGTATATTTTATAATCTATGTTTAAAACCGAAATAGGATGATAATTTTTACAGTCTAATTTATCTTTTGTGTCTTTAGGAATAATTGTTATTGTTGCTTCCCTCCAGGAAGGGGGAATCTCCCCCTTTTGGAGAGCCCAGTTGCACGCAGTTTGAAGTCTTGGGACTATCTGTTCTCGAAAGCTTTTGTACCATTCTGATGTGTATCCATCTGTCCCCGGGCTTTTGTTTGCTTTTAGTTTTGCTATTGATTTATTTATTTCAATTTCTGTAATTTCTTTTGTTAATCTAGCATTCTGCTCTTCAGTGACTTCTGGCAGGTTTAAGGAATTGAGGAAATTTTCTATATGCTGTTCGTTTTGCATTGTTGGTTGTGAGTATAAAGTTCTATAATACATTTCAAAAATCTGCTGTATTTCTTTCAATTTATAATGTATTACCTTGGTTTGAGGGTTTCTTATTTTATAGATTGTTGAGTCTGCTTGTTGTTTTCTTAGTTTATATGCTAAGAGTCTTATTGACTTGTTTCCTGATTCATAATTTCTGTCTTAGGAATATTAGCTTACGTTGAATTTCCTCTGTTAATATGGCTCCACGACCCATTTTCAATGCCCTGGCTGAGGGAAGGAGGTACATGGCCCCTGTCCATTGTCCCTTTGATGAGGTGAAGTTGTCCTGTCCCCTTACCAGAAAAACACCCCAAAGCATAATGTTTCCACCTCCATGTTAGACGGTGGGGATGGTGTTCTTGGAGTCATAGGCAGCATTCCTCCTCCTCCAAACATGGCGAATTGATGCCAAAGAGCTCGATTTTGGTCTCATCTGACCACAACACTTTCACCCAGTTCTCCTCTGAATCATTCAGATGTTCATTGGCAAACTTCGGACGGGCCTGTACATGTGCTTTCTTGAGCAAGGGGACTTTGTGGGCATTGCAAGATTTCAGTCCTTCACGGCGTAGTGCCAGTTGTTTTCTTGGTGACTATGGTCCCAGCTGCCTTGAGATCATGGACAAGATCCTCCGGTGTAGTTCTGGGCTGATTCCTCAGCGTTCTCATGATCATTGCAACTCCACGTGGTGAGATCTTGTATGGAGCCCCAGACCGAGGGAGATTGACAGTTCTTTTGTGTTTCTTCCATTTGCAAATAATCGCACCAACTGTTGTCACCTTCTCACCAAGCTGCTTGGCGATGGTCTTGTAGCCCATTCCAGCCTTGCGTAGATTTACAATCTTATCCCTGACATCCTTGGACAGCTCTTTGGTCTTGGCCATGGTGGAGCATTTGGAATCAGATTGATTGATTGCTTCTGTTAACAGGTGTCTTTTATACAGGTAACAAGCTGAGATTAGGAGCACTCCCTTTAATCTCTGAATGATCTCAGCTAATCTCAGCTCGTTACCTGTATAAAAGACACCTGGGAGCCAGAAATCTCTGAATGAGAAGGGGTCGAATACTTATTTCCCTCATTAAAATGCAATTCAATTTATAAAATTTTTTACATGGATTTTTTTGGTTGTTATTCTGTCTCTCACTGTTCAAATTAACCTAGCATTAAAATTATAGACTGATCATTTGTTTGTCAGCAAACTTACAAAATCAGCAGGGGATCAAATACTTTTTTCCCCTCACTGTATGTGTACACGCATATGGGATACTGATAATTCAACAATGTTGAGAATTCATTGTTGCACAGAAAATCAACATG
Organism: Xyrauchen texanus; assembly: GCF_025860055.1. Classification (NCBI taxonomy): domain Eukaryota; kingdom Metazoa; phylum Chordata; class Actinopteri; order Cypriniformes; family Catostomidae; genus Xyrauchen; species Xyrauchen texanus. The sequence continues at coordinate 17,151,850 of NC_068309.1, read as the reverse complement.
ATATAGTATTTATTTGTGTGATTAGAGTACTAATTAATCTTGTGATAAACAAAGAAACAGATATCATTGTGATAGTAAACTTATACAGATAATGAAATAATAAAAAAATTATTTTTGTAAGTGGAAAAAAATAAACCACATAATCAGGGTCTCTAATGGCCTTTAAACATTTGGTACTTTTTTGTAACACTATTTATAAGAGAGAGATCGAGGAATAGTTAAGAGGTGTGGCACAACTCCAAAAAATGGACAAGATACAGGAGGTGGAGTGATGTGGAAAAAAGTGAGGTTGACAGCCGTTTCGTCATATGAATAAGGCATATGAATGTGTCATATATGAATGAGTAAAGCTAAAGTTCACCCATAAATTAAAATTCTGTTATCATTTACTTAACCTCATGTTGTTCAAAATCTTAATATGCTTTTTATTACATTATAGCAGATGTGTCCATCTACAGACAACCACAATAAATCTATGCCCATGTTTTTATCACGAAGGGTTTAAAGGTTCAGTAATCCTCTTCTATAGTCAATCTACAGTGTTTTTACCTTTGGCATTCTATATACAAGATTTTTTGTTGTATCACATTAAACAAATGAGCGACATGGACTGACAGAAATAGCATACATTAAATGGTAAAAACTTGATGTTATAATAGAAATATTTGCATCATATACACATTTGGCAGATGCTTTTAACAAACGCAACCTTGTGTGCTCAAGGCTTACATTTTATCAGTAATCAAACCCAAAAGCTTGGTGTTGCTGGTGCTATGCTCTACAAGCTGAGCTAGATGGATTATAAAAATTATATAAAATTGTGGTATATCAGATACATTTTTTGCATGGCAATGAAGAGCAAAATCCTTTATATATATATATATATATATATATATATATATATATATATATATATATAAACAGTTTTTCAGAATCTCACAAACATACAAATGGAAGAGCAGCTAAAACATACATAAAACAAAATAATGGTCAACAAACACATTCATAAAATACACACAGGAATATATATATCAACATAATATCCTGAGGTCATACTTTTGGACACTTCTGATTTACTTCAAGTCTGATATGGCAACAGTCTAAAGAGCCCCCTTTACAAAACCAAATGTCATTGCATTTCATAAAACTAGTCCAAAAGTTACATTAGAGATAAAGAATATAAATGGCATGAGAGTTTCTTTGTATTTTCATGTAAAAATAGCTACATGTTACAGATACATCTGTACACAGTGTTTGAATTATGTTGTACAATTAATAATTGTCCATGTTATTCAGTCTCCGTATTAGCTTGTGCAAAATGCCTAAATTGACATCTGAATCCAATCAGAAAAGTCAGCGCCCAGTGTCAAGGTCCTGCATGTAGTCCTGAAGGGCCTGAAGACGAGCGTCAATCTCTGACAGGTCAGCACCTGTGTCAATAGATGTGTCTGTGAAAGAAAAATATGTCAAGCTAAAATTTACATTTTTACATATATACTCTTTGTTATTTTAACGCAAATGTATATAGAAAAATGTGGGACATTGTGATGTACCTGCAGCCCTTATCCTTTGTGCCTTTTTGTTTAAGTGTCTTCCTCTGGTCTAGAAGGAAAACATGACTCCGCTAAGATGCTTCAGAATTATTTTAGGCCTAAAATTGCCGAAATTCTGAGATATACTGTGAAATGGGTTTTTCCATCATAATGATTGTAACCTTATTTAAAAACTTACACCTAGACAATTTAAAACTCTACATTGCTACTCACCACAGCTGGACCATTACACACCAGTTTCCTTCCCCTGCAAAAAACAAAACAAAACACATTATAAATGAACAGCTCATTATAGAACCACAGGCACATGCACAAGTTTACATATTTTCTTATGAATTCAGTATTTAGCCACTTGGTGGTGGTTGTGTAACTAATTTTACAGAATTTGCATATCTTAAAGAAAAAGTCTTAATGGTATAGTAGCAAAAATAGGACTGTTTAATTAAAAAAAGGGCAATTTTGTCATGTAAAGCTCATGTAAAATTTTAATTGTTTTTGTGCTAGAAACCTTGGGTAACAATTAAGACGAAGATCATACTGATCGAAATGTTGCTGTTGTTTTTAAAATAATAAAAGGTAATAGTAAAACAGTGTGCGGCTCCACTTCAGTTTTATTTCAATGTTTTTTGTCTTGTTTGCCTTGCACAAAAGTCTAAAACATGGACCCTTTAAACTGTTTTTTGACATCAGTTTGAACTGATGAAGTCAGGTAATATTTCCCTTGAATATTTTTTAAATCATAAGTTAGCTTACATAAAAAGTAAACAACTGACCAACATGTAATTCCTTCGATAAGAAACAACTTGCCTGCTATTTAGAGGCTTAGCAAGCTTTTCAAACTCAGCAACAGATCCTTCAGAAGAGCATCGACTCCTGCTTTCCACAGACACACTCCTCCCCCTGCCAGCACTTCCTCCTCTCATCAGCTGAGGAACAGGATTTCTGGACCAGGAATGCCCTCTTTCCATCAGAGATGGTGAAGCCAACATGTCCCTTCTAATCTTCCTCTGACTGTTGGAAACAAAAGCAGACCTCATGTATGTCTGTGAAGGTCTGAAACAGGCCAGTTGCATAAATACTGTATATATTTTTCCAACCAAACCTCAGTCAGACTTTTAGCATCAGGCCTTAAACAGAAGCGTTGCTTTAATGTGCCAAATTCATGACTGATAATCAATGATTATCAAAAAATATGGAATCATGGACATCACAATGAGAGCTTTTAGTTCACACCTTTCAAAGTAAACTGTATTTCTGCTCACAGAGAAGGCAATGCTTGTAGAAAAAAGAAAACCAATAAAACAACAACAAAAATAAATAAATCAGAAAATACACTGAATAGGCACCAAAAAACACTTTAAAAAGGTGAAAGAGTCTTACTTTTTCATCTCTGCCTCTCTTTGGCGCCGTTGCCGGTCCTGTATGAAGGCCGTGGGATCAAACCGAGGCACATGTGACCCTGTCAAGAAGAATTAATTCTAATTTGTTGACCCTTGAATGTATAATTCCTGCACCACTTGGATTACCACATAGAATTCAAAATGTATTATCGTTTACAAACAGATAAAAAAAAAAAACTCCCCCAATGGCAAGCAGAATTGACTTTTTATCATTCACAGGATATGAAATGTTGATCTTCACAATTACATTTTCACAAGTTCATTTCTAATTCTTGATATATGGACTGGAATTACTACTAGTGAAAATATTTGATATCAGTAATTACATTTGAACTTGAAAAGATGTTAATGCTTGATGTAAAGATATTTCATCATTAACAGAAATACACATTCTTAATATAAATTAGAGATGCACCGATTGCAATTTTCTTGGCCGATTCCGATTTCTTGCAAGTGTGACCTGCCGATACCGTTTTTTTCCGATTTTCTTTCTAAGAACTATTATTGACCGCATATACAAACAAAATCTACCTTTCTTCAATGCAACATTTTATTTTCATAATAAAATTAATTATTAAACATGACAATTTCCCCCAAACTGCACTAAGTTACAGGATCTTCTCTCACTTAAACAACTCTCAAAATAAAGAGCTCTGTGACTGGAAAGAGGTAGAAATAACAATTAACTGCAAATGAGTTGCTTTATATAACAGATGTCATTTTCCACTATTTTTATAAAATGGACCTTTTTCTCTTTATTACTCGTCTAACAAAACAATTCCAAAGATCCAGAAGTGTCCAATATGCTCAACTTACGTTAGATGTACAAATATCAGTTGTAAAACTGAGCACTGCTTTGGGAACGGCTTGTAACCATACCTGTCAACACTCCAGGTTTTCCCGGGAGTCTCCCGTTTTGTTATTTCTCCCAAAAAAACTCCCGTAATTTGTATCGCCCAAACCACGTTATATGAATAATCACATCAATATATTATTCCAAGGTGGTCCAGTTGCCAGATCTTGAATGAAACGCATCCTACTCACATAATCGACACATCATACAAATTACAAATCATTTATGACCTCAACCTGGCAACCTACAACCCAGTTGCACTGTTGATATCTGCGCAGGTAGTAGACACGGGATGTTAAATCAAGCATCACTGGTAGAGGGGGAGGAGAAGACTCAGCTGGTGCTCCGGTGAAAAAAACAAAATATACATGTACATTTAACAACAGCTGGATGGAAGAATTTAATTTCTTATCCCGAAGCGATATCGACAATGCCCACGCCTTTTGCAAAGTGTGTCGCACTGATTTTAATATCGGACAAGGTAAGGAAAAATTACGTTACTCAGCACATTAAAATCACAACGCACAATTTGTATAATATTTAGCCTGCCTCTGCCATCCAGCACCCCACTTCCCCTCTCCCAGATTTGTGTACCCAAATGTTGACAGATAACAGGCGGCATGTGTGACATGACATGAGATTAAACAACTCGGGCAACGCGACGTCGGAAAATAACCACCTACTCTGTATCAAGGAAATTTATCCGATTTCTGAACACTCTGTCCTCAACTATGGAGAACAGCTGGTCATCCAGGGCCATGAATTCAATCATTTTCCTCGTAATTGCTTTGGTCTTTTCGTTGCTCATACCAAAGAATAATAGGAGAGGCTGCTGACTTGTGACTGTCTCTGAGCTCTGGCTAGCTTTAGCCGCTTTCCCTTTTTAGCTTCTTTTTTAAAATGGGCATTTTCAGCTGGGTGATGGTGTTATAAATGTCTAATTAGGTTTGTTGTTCCGAAAGTTATTGTGGTTGTTCCCCCACGGTTTACTTTGGTCTTACAATTATTACACATTTCGAACTTTATGTATTCTTCACTCACAGTGATGATCTTTCACGCCCATGACATGTTTACGTGCGGCTGCGACGTTATTGCCTGCGCTGCTGGCAACAAAACGGACCGGCTTGGAATCGGAAAGACGTGAGGCTGACCGGCCGGTCACCGGTCCGGCCGAGCATGCGGAAAATCGGCTAATTCTGGTCCCTGGCCGGTCGATAGGTGCATCTCTAATATAAAAAAAAGAATTTCAACTAGTAAAAACGGTCATTCTTGATATATGTAACTACATTTTCACTAGTACAATTTCACAGTGATCTCTCATTGACTCCCATTCAAAATGCAATTACAAAAATGTATTTCTTACTAATTCCAATATCACGTATCAGCAATATACTTCTTATTAGTAAAAATGTACGTTTCTGATATCCATTATTACATTGTTACTATTGTAAATATCCATTCCTGATATCAACAATTGAATTACAACTGATGAAAATGCAAATTTGCTATATCAGGAAATGTATTTCATCATGTTAGATTTGGTATTTCAGATATCTGATCATGTATTTTGGATACCAATAAATTGTAGGGTAATTAATTAATAATATCTAAAAAGGCAACAATCGCATTAAAGATATACGAAATTAACATTGTACTAGTGAAAACCAAAATTACTGATATCAAAAATCAGCATTTTTACCAGTTGTAATAAAAAAAAATTATCTCAAGAATACACTCACACTAGTAACAATGTAATTATTGATAGCAAAAACAATAATTTTTACTAGTAAGTACATTGCTGATTTGTGAAATTGGAATTTCAATTAGTAAGAAATATAGTTTTGATATCTGTATTTGCATTTTTAATGGGGGTGAATGAGAGATTCTTAAATTTCTACAAGTGAAAATGCAGTTACAAATATCAATAATTATACTTTTTACTAGTTTAAATTCAATTTTTGATATCAAGAATGTGTATTCCTGTGAGTGATTATGTAATTTTTGATATCAAGAATTTTGACTATTTCAAATGTAATTACGGATATCCAAAAGTGTGCGTTTTCACTACTAGTAAGTACATTCCTGATATCAAGAATTACCATTCTAACTAGTAAAACATTTCATATCCTGTGATTGATTACACACATCAGCCTTGATGCTAAAAGAGGGGCTCATATCCTGACTTTTTCATGACCTTATTTCACAAATTTACCTGTTGGAGATGGTGAGGGTCTTGAGATGCAGTTCCGAGACCCTGAAGAATCTGCCCTCCTCACTCTCTCCTCTGACCTCCTGCTCCTATCCTCCATCCTCTCCCTCGAGCTCGATCGAGCTCTCACCCCTACACGGGTCAAACTGCACTCTCTGGATAAAGACAGATGAACCTCCCCATCACTTCTAAATCCCCTTCGACCAGATATGACTGGAGTTACCCGACTGTTAAAATGGAGGAAAGGAGATCATTAAGGTGTACCAATACATATTGTTGAAGTGCAATGAGAAATTAGATGGAAATCCGTTTTACTCACCCACGACGTAGCAAGGCCAACTCGGTAGTCAAACTTTTGACACGTATCCGAAGACCTCGCTCTGAAGCTTTGAGTTCCTCCAGCTACCAATGAGAGTGAATCAGAGAAGTGGTTAATAACGAGGTACATACTGGCATTTCCATGCTTTTACAATTATCCCATTGCCCGCAGCTTTCTAGGTCCATCTGTTTATCTAATGGCCATTTAACAATAATTGGCTTGGACACACCTGTTCCAGTAGGAGGCGCTGTTCCTGGCCCCTCTTGCTAGCTGAACGTTGGCTTTTTGCCCTTTCCTGCAGCAGCTGTTCCCCTAGGCTGTGCACTACCTCTCTGAGCCCATGAGCCCCAGGTGTGGAACTGGCACCAACCATCTGTAAACGATCCAGAGCCTTGGCCAAAGCTTCCTTTTCATCTCTCACTAAAGCCAATCTGATGAGGAGCATTTGAAAATAATTTGTTAGAAGAAATCTTCCATTTAACATTTCAAATTTTGTAGGTGTAATGTAGAATATTTTTTGATCTCATCAAAGAATACTGAAGATTTCATTTATAGAATATCATGTCAATCCAAGCATACAGTGTGGTTCAAAAGTCTTTAGAGAACTTTAGTGAAAATGCATATATTTAGCATTTTTCATTAATTTGAGTGAAAGGTTTAATAACATTAAAATGAACATCACAATTTCTTAGTATACAAGTTTGTGCAAAACCCAATCATCCATGTCTAACCAGCATATGAGATTGTCCTGAAGAGGAAATCTGACTTTTTGTACAAAGGAATGCCTTGAAATCTTAAATACTTAAACATATGCTGAATCTTAAATATTTCTCATTCATTTTAAAACTTTAAAATCCAAAATTTCCAGTTTAGAATTACACTTTGAATCCCATATTTTTATTGTGGATTTAGACTTTTTGAACCCCACTGTATATACAGTGCCTTTCAAAAATATGCAGACCCTTAACTGATTCTCACATTTTTCAGAATTAAAAATTTGAATTTGGTTCTCTGTAATCAATTCAAATAATTGAAACTCAAAATAAATCTTTAACATATCACATAAGTAAGAACTAACTCTGCACGTAGCCTGCGTGTTTCCTGGTCTGACACGTTGTGCTCTCCTCTCCGTACCAGTGCTTTCAGCTCAGATCTCAGAGCTCGAATCTCTTTCTGCAGCTCTGCTGGATCAGGTTTCCCAAGATATGGAAGTGGAAGAGGATAGTGTATCCTACACAAAAAATAAAACCCTTTAAAAAGTTTTTTTAAAAGTGATCACAACAAAGAGTGATCAAAGCCACACAGACCTGTCAAACTCTACAGTGTAGATGAGGATGAGGTATCTCTTAGCACTGAGAGCAGGGGATTGGGGCTGAACACGAGGGCGGCCAACGACACCTGACTTTCTGTTCCGCAGAAGCTCAAGGTCTGAATAGGTCAAGAGGTCAAGGGTCACAGATTCACTGGACTGCAAAGGACAATCAAAACGATGTCTGTATATGTGAATATTAATAACATAGCTTAAACTGATCAGTTACTTCACATTCATATTTAATTAGGTTCTCAAATATGCACAAGTGAAAGGAATAGTTGTTGGTGTGGAATAAAGATGTGATGAATGTGAATAGTGACTGTGACATACTGCCTTTAAAAGGTAGTTCAACCAAAAAATTTAATTCAGTAGCATTTGCCATAGATGTGGCTGTCTTGTCGGGCAATTCTCACGCACCTTACAGTCTAACTGATCCCACAAAAGCTCAATGGGGTTAAGATCCATAACACTCTTTTCCAATCATCTGTTGTCCAATCTCTGTGTTTCTTTGCCCACTCTAACATTTTCTTTTTGTTTCAAAAGTGGCTTTTTCTTTGCAATTCTTCCCATAAGGTCTGCACCCCTGAGTCTTCTCTTTACTGTTGTACATGAAACTGAGTCTTGAGTGGGTAGAATTCAATGAAGCTGTCAGCTGATGACATGAGAGGTGTCTATTTCTCAAACTGGAGACTCTGCTGTACTTATCCTCTTGTTTATTTGTAAATCTGGACTTCCACATCTCTTTCTGTCCTTGTTAGAGCCAGTTGTTCTGTGTCTTTGAAGACTGTAGTGTACACCTTTGTATTAAATCTTCATTCTTTTTGGCAATTTCAAGCATTGAATAGCTTTCATTCCTCAAAACAATAATTGACTGATGAGTTTCTAGAGAAAGTGGTTTCTTTTTTTTTGCCATTTTGACCTAATATTGACCTTAAGACATTCCAGTCTATTGCATACTGTGACAACTCAAAAACAAAAACAAAGACAATGTTATGCTTAATTTAATGAACCAAATAGCTTTCAGCTGTGTTTGATATAATGGTAAGTGGTTTTCTAGTACCAAATTAACAATTTAGCATGATTACTCAAGGATAAGGTGTTGGGGTGATGGCTGCTGGAAATGGGCTCTGTCTAGATTAGATAAAAAATAACTTTTTCAAATAGTGATGGTGCTATTTTTACATCAGTAATGTTCTGACTATACTTTGTGATCAGTTGAATAGCACTTTGGTGAATTAAAATACCAATATTTCCTTCTGAAACAGCAAAATCTGTACATTATTCCAAACCATTGGCCGCCAATGTATGTGTGTGTGTGTGTATATATGTTTTATTTCAGTAATCTTCCTTATAATATTTTGACTGTCCTGTTTCTTTTTCTACATAATTAAAGGATGTAGAGGCATGCAAATAATTAATATTTGTCTTAGTATTTATATCATTTATTTGTCTATTACAGCATGTCATATTTCAAATTTGTCATAATTGCAATCAGAGATACCTTTTGCCCTCTAAAAACATATATTATAATTTCCTTATAGATTTTAAAATGATTACAAAGTTTAATATTTAGTCTTTCAAGAGGAAAGAACAATATTATTGTAAATATAACACTTTGTAAAGATTAACAGAGTGCTAATGGCATTTTTAATTCTAATGTATCAAGTGTCATACACATAATTTCAACAAAGAAATGTATTAATTTAAACATAGTGCTTTGAAGAAAACAATAAGCTACTTTTATAACATTTATAGTCAAAAAATATCAATAACTTTATTTATTTGAACTATCTTGAACTTTTAAAATAAGCTGCTATTTATTACAACACCTCCCAAGTCTGCCGCCATTTTTTTAACTGACCGATTTAAAACATTAAAACAAAATGTTCATGAATAACCACTAGATGGTGCAATAAAGGTGTGAAACCATAGGTAATTTGGCTCATCAGCTTGAACAGAGTGAAACAGGAGCCTTCAAATGTTGTGTATCGTATTTGATACACACACGGCATTATAGGGTTAAATGTAATGCGCTACTACTTATATTTATTATTACTTATAAGTAAAAAGTAATTAGATTACAGAAATGAATATATCTTTGTAATTGGATACACCCAACACTATGACAGGACCAAGTTTATGCAGTCTCTCGCATTACCTTAGTAAGTGTCCAAACCTTTTTGGTTGGGGGCCAAATCACTGTAATAATTAAAAGAAATGTCTAGAAACTACTAGATTGCCACAATGCATAATATTTATATTGTACACTTAATATTATGCAAGTTTTAATCATAATTTGTGCTCTATGATATGCTTCTGTAGGCCCTACATGTAAATAAAAGATAGGGTATTTCACTCACAAAGAACTCTTATAATGGAACAGTGATGATTATTATACAGAATGTTATGCTTATTTATTCACATTTGTATCTTTTTGACATCCATTCAGTGGCACTGCAAGAACATATAGATCTGCTACTCTCTAATAATTCTAATAATTAGAATCAGATTGCATTTGATCACTTTATGAAGTGATGCAAGGAATTACTCTTTATTTCTCAAGCAATTACTCTTTAGCTATAGAATTATAACTTCTGTTCTGTTGTTACTTGTGTTACAAATACAATTTTAATTTGATCAAAATTAATTATTGTGTTTAATTTTATTTTGTAGATGCTCATGTGCAAGCAAAGCACACACATCAGGTACAGATGTACAAGTGTTTTAAGTGCTCTCTCCTACAGTCAGGGCTGGATTGTTAATCTGGCATACCAGGCATTTTCCCAGTGGGCTGACAGGGGCGGGCATATGCAGAAAAGGACAGCGCCCCGTTTTTTTTTCTCATAAAAACAACAGTGGCATTAAATGAACAAACTGGCATTTAAAAGGTTAAAATCCTGAAAATTAATGAATATTTGGTAGTTATGATCAGAGACTGATGTTGGTTACAAAAAATTAACTCATTGAAATTGGAAAATACTATTAATATATAAATAGTTTTTGACGCAGACATTACTGTCCTCTATGGACCTCTAAGTAACTTATTAAATTGAGGGTTAAAGTGCTGATCACCAATAACTTGCATTGTATGGACCTACAAAGCGGAGATATTCTTATAAAAATCTTTGTGTTCTGCTGAAGAAAGAAAGTCATACACATCTGGGATGGCATGAGGTAAATGAGTAAATGATAAGAGAATTTTAATTTTTGGATGAAATATCCCTTTAACTTGTTGATTCATGGAAGTAGGTCAGTCACCTGGTTTTGGAACAACATGAGGGTGTGTAAAAGATGACAGCATTTTGATTTTCATTGAACCATCCCTTTAAATGGAGCTGGAAGCCCTTCGGACCTACCTTGTTGACTGCAGACTCTAGCATGCTGCAGAATACAGGAAACTGTTTAAAATTTCCAGTTTTACGGGTCAAGTCTTCAATATCTAATTTTATAAAAACAAAGGGATTGAGAGAAAACAATTGAATATTTAAGGTAAAAACAGAATGTAAAGTTAAGTTTCAAAGCATCACTTACAAGCAGGATCAAACTCTCCTCTCCATTGGTCTGCTGTAACCACATCTGAAATCTCTACCATTAGTACCCGCTCCGCCAGCTCGACCTTGACAGCAAATTCAGCCCCCCGAAATTTCATTTCATTCTGCACTACTGTGCCAACCTCCATCTCGTCTGACAGCCTATAAGAAATCATTGCACTGGTTACAATAATATTTATACAGTAGTTTATATTGACTGATGAACACATTTGTGAGGTCCATAAAATGATATTTCAAAATGAAAACACTTTAGGTGGCTGATAAAAATTAACTGCTGATAGATAGATCATAACATTATATACAGTAGAGTGCAATCATACTGTGTTATCAAATCAATAGTCACTTGAACAAGACAGTCTGACTTAACAGTTATTGTTGATGTTGTCCCATGTCAAATACGCCTCGAGCTGAAGCCACATTACTTCATTCATGACTCAAAATCCAATAGACGAAAACTAGTAAATAACTCAGCTTCTAAGCTAACAAACTGACAGTGCAGGGTTAGTTCCATAATAACGATTTCAAATAATTAGCATGTAAAGACTACAGCATGATGGTTTCATAGACTGCAGAGGATCATTAGCTCACGGGATGATAAATACGTGTTAGTGAATGTGTCACGATAGATGTCTCTTAGTCCATAAAGAACTAGCACGCTAGCAACATACCCGTTACTGGTGAAAAAGCACTAGGCAGGCAAGAGCTGTACTGTTAAAACTTGCATTTAAAACGTCGTACTAAAAAAATATAAACCAGAATAAAAATGTTAACTCTTAACGTTATTCGGTAAACAGAATGTTACGGTGCTCGAACATCTGAAAACAGCGGCTCAATGACCGGGAATTTAAAACTCCCGACCCCAACTAGTTACATTGGTCAACTCGTATAGATGTAGGAATGCTATTGGCTAGTGTGCTTGTCAATCATACGGAAAGATTTCACTGTGGCACCGCCCCTCGGCCAACTCTTCGCACACCCAAAGGACGTTTTCGAGTCAAGAGTCGAAGCGTTAAAGGGATAATTCACCAAAAAAGACAAAATTTAAAAATCTTGGTTCTTAGAGAGAGAATAAAAAAAAAGAGCTATTCTTCTAAAAACTTTGTGTTCAGGAGAATAAAAAAAGTCATACATATCTGGGAAGGCATAAGGGTGAGTTAATGATTTTTCAGAATTTTAATTTTTGGGTGAATGATCCCTTTAAAATATAAAGACTTCAGTCCATAAGTGTGAACTATTAATACAGAATTCTTGCAGTTTTGCTGCATTTCAAAGTCAGAGAAATGGTGAATATTATGATGAAATATAATACAAGGAAAGTCAATTTAATTTAATCACAGTATTTAAAGTAATGTGTGTTTTAGTTACTTATTTTACAAGTTAAGAGATAGAGTTAAGAAAAACATAATACAGTAATAATTTACTTTATAAATGACATTTATTTGAGTTTACATAAGCATAATTTACACAGGGTACATTATACACTACTATTTAGCAATAAATGGAGTTCACATAATTCACAGATCGATATGGTGTACAGTAAATACCATTACATTGAGGTCTGTTTAGCTATACATTTGTAGGCCATGATGCTTGGGCCTTGTCAACCAGCGAGTCCTTATCATCAAAATTATTATGAACAAAGTTAGGGGCTGGTATGTAAGAGTCCTGCATTTCCAATGTGAGCTCTGGTACTTGTGAAACACCGACCGATTCTGGCAAGGTCATATTGTATCTAAGGTTTTCAGTAACTGAGCTTAGGTTCTCAATACAAGGCCACAATAACGAAGAGTACGAAGTGACTGAAGGGGCATCATCAGGTGAGGATGAGACAACTGTTGATTCAGATGTACTCTGATAGAAATTATGTGCAGGACACACTCTGGAGGTATGGCTGATGAGAGCATGGCTATCTCCACTTTCTAGTGACGTTGAAGGATGCTCTGTACTGTAGGCCTCCTGAATCTCACACTTCATATACCCTTCAATCAGCGGGGAGCAATAAACACCCTGTAAACAACAGAACCTTTGTTGAACATCAAGTCTTAAGACAGTGGGTCTCAACTGGTGGTGCTTGAAGACCCAGATTATACATTGGAGATCAAGCGGCGACCCAACACTACCAAAACTGTTTATCATATAAAAGCAGTGTTGGGTGTAATTTGATTATAATAATGTAGTGTAACACATTACATTTTAATTTCTAGTGATCAGATTACAGTTACTGACTTTCAATAAAATGAATTACTTTTAGGTACTTTACTTGGGTCATGCATTTCTGAAACAGTACATTTACCATTTACATTTATGCAGTTATACATTTTTTTTTTTTTGTGCGTGTTCTCTGGGAAACAAACCCATGACCTTGCCGTTGCTATTACCATGCTCCATCAATCGAGCTATGGTAACAACTGTATTATTTATGCAAAATTCAAAACATGAATAATGTTCATGTGTACCTCAGTTTTTGTTTCTGTGACAGCTGATGGGCATTCACCCTATTGTGAAATTAACTCAAAAGTTAAGTAATTACTAATGTGATTACTTTTTCGTTGAAATTATCAGTAAAGTTGGGATGCACCGAAATTTCGGCCACCGAAAATGGCATTTTTTGTTTTGGCCGAAAGAGAAAAAAGGCCAAAAATATGAGCCGATATATATATGCCTCCCTGTCCCTCAGTGCTCAGGTTTCACTCTTGATCGATCTAATGATAATCACGGTGCTGCCAAGCAAAGGCCGATGTCAGCTGTGTGGAAATACTATATAATACTAATAAGCAGTACCGCCGTAACCTATATGCATACTACGCAGTCTGCTTAGGGCACCAACTCCCTAGGAGGGCACTATCTTTACCTAGGAGAGCACCAGAAAGTCCACTGGGTGCCCTTCCTCACACGTTATACGTTATTCAACGACCCGAAAGCAGTTGCGGAACACAGTCGATCGCTTCACGCTCATATTACGAACGCGACAATCCTCTTGACTACTGGCGCATGATCAAAGATCGCTTTCCATTGCTTGCGTGGTTTGCACACAGGTATTTATCTGCCCAAGCACCAGCACAGAGAGAGACTATTCAGTGCAGCATCTCATGTTCTTGAGTTGCCAGAAAGCTGAGCAACTTTTGTTCTTAAAGAGAAACCTGCCACTTTTACTTAAATAGAAAGCAGTCCAATTTGCTGTGTGCATAGCAAATACATTAAAATTTGTTTAGTCATTTTCGTAGTGCCACAGAAACAGAGAGTTTACAGTTTGAGAAAATTAACCATTGAATGGCTTACTAATAGTTGTCTTTGCATATTAAGCTGGGATAGAAGAATGTATTTTAACGCAGAAAAAGATACATACTTCAGCTTTAATTAAAATAAAACATTAAAATGTATTATTATTATTTAGCCTATTTATTACATTTATTCAACCATTAATATACTACATAAAACCCTGTATTTAATGTAATAATGGGTCGACTTCCTCTTCCACTGCATAGTTTTTGTCTGAGACTCTATCAGAATAGACCTGCAACCAATTTTAAGTTGGAACCCTCCAGTTAAAACCACTTCCACATCTTAGAATGAGACTTTTCACATTATAGACCGTATTCACAGTAACGCAATCTTTGACTGGAACGAAAATAAGGATGTGAGGGATAGACTTACCGTCTTTTCAATGACATGTACTGTATAAAGCTATTTTCCACACCTTGTCATCTGGAGTTTTTTGTCTACTGAGATGTCAATTCTTTCATCAGCGGAACGATCCAAAATCAATTTAAACAACTGTACAACCCATTGAAGAGACTGTAAGTCTATCCCGAACAGCCTTGTTGTGAATAATGTCTATTGTCCCACATTACTCTAAGCAGACTTTAATTAAAAAGCAAAAGCATATTATTGGTAATGACATTTGTGGCAGTGGTGGCTCAGCGGTTAAGGCTCTGGGTTACTGACCAGAAGGTCGGGGGTTCAAGCAACTGACCCCAGCTTAGCAGGGATATGTGAAAAAAAGAATTTCACTGTATATATGCAAATGTATAATGTGACAATAATAATGACAGGAGTTATAACTCACCTTTTTAGTCCATCCCCCTGTAAGTTTTGGTTCTGGAATATCTGGATATAATATTTCCTTTAACCTAAGGATTTTTAAGAGTGAAGTTTTATTCCAACACATCAGCAAAATATATTTAAATCTAAGCATAGTGAATTTTCTTAGACTGAACAACATGTACAAAAATAACAGTGGACAATTTCCTTACCACTTTCTCTTCCTGAAGCAAAGGATTGTAATGATAATGAAGACAAGGGCTGCTACGCTGGAGCCCACAACAGTGGCCACAATCATCTGATGAGCTATGCAGATTTTGTCACGTTACTCAAAATGTTATAAGACGGTTTTACAGTATGTACACAGATACAGAATATATTTGTTTATTAAAAGGTGCACTCAGTAATATTCATGTTTATGTTGCCCTGACTGCTAGTTGCATAGATGCAACAACAAAGAAAAAACAGAAGTTACCGATGTCAATTAAGAAATGTGCTATGATACTGTAGGTCAACCATGATTTATTTATTTAGTGAATGAATGCTTCTGATTACAAGGGGTTTGAGCCAGTACTATTCATCTTGTCTTATGATCTCAACATGGCAGTGCTAATGAATGCACACCCAGGACCATGTAGAAGCAGCTTTTTCTCTAAAACTAATATGACTTGAGACTTCATTTCATGTGAGTGCACATCATTTTTTTAAAAGATAAAATATTTTCAAAAGTATTTTCTACTAAACTATTTCTTTATTTTTAATAGATTTAGAAATAAAAAAAAATCTGAGTACACAGCCATTACTGCAAAAAAATATTATAAGTTTCCATAGAACCCAATAATGTGAAAATGCACACATACTGTTTTTTTCCACCAGGATACTGACTGTGGCGTTATCACCTTCTCCTGCAGATGTATAGGCACTAACGTTGATAGTGTAGGAGCCTGGATCTAATGTCAAACTAACTGTAGGTTCTAAAAATGTAAACAAAGTATGTTTATTTGAAAACCATAATATTGTCAGTAAAAACTGTGAATGTCATTTAGGAAGTGAACACACCCCTTGTTGTTTTAGTATTGATAGTTCTTTTGGTATCAGAGTTGAATATTACGAGCCTGTAACCCAGTATGAAGCCTCCCTGCTTGCCAAAGGGCACTGTGTTCCAGGACAGCACAAGTGTTCTGCCTTCCCGTTCACTTCTCAGGTTCTGAATTTTCTCAGATGGTCCTGAAAATAGAGGAACCAGAAAGTACAGTAAAAATGACAGAACAAATAGAATAAAAAAAGGGAACAAATCTTTGAACAATGAAAACTACAAAAAACTAAATTGTTTAGACAGAACTAATGATATTTTCTGCATTTAAAGGCTACACAAAGTACAAAGTAAACAGAATCAAAACATGTATTATTTGGAAGATGTTGGTCTAAAAGACAACATGCTTTTTTTAGGAACTTTGAAAAAAAAGTCATTTTGTAGTCCAGCAGTCCTTACGCTGCTCTATAGCATAACCCTCTCTCCTCTGCAGAAGCTGTGGGGCACCAGCAGTGCAGGCATAGACTGAGATAGTATATCTCACCCCTGGCTGAAAAAACTCTGTGAAAGAATTATAGAACAATTAGAGTAAAGAAAAAAGGTATATTGTAAAAATTACTATAAAATTAAACAAAATTGCAATTCAAGGGTGGCATTTTTTGAGGATTAAAATCTTCTTCTATTGTTCATAAAATAGTCTTGGACAAAATCTTGTTCTAGTTTTGTCACCTTCCCTTAATTCTCTTCATTCTTTATTTAATCTAGAAGTCTAAAAGAGGACTACAAATTATACTCTTATGCATTTATTAATTTAAAGGGATAGTTCACCGAAAAATAAAAATTCTCTCAACATTTACTAACCCTCATTCCATCCAAGATGTGTATGACTTTCTTTCTTCTGCAGAACCCAAACAAAGTTCTGGTGACCAGAACTCCAAAAGCTCAGAAAAGGAGATAAATTCAGCATATAAGTAATCTGTAAGACATCAGTGTTTCAATGTCTTCTGATGCGATCCAGTTACAGTTGGTTTGGGTGAGAATGGACAAAAATGTAACTCCTTTTTCACTATACATCTGGTCATTGCTTCAGAATACAGGAGTCGTGTGGATTACTTTTATTCTGACTTTATCTCCTTTTTGGAGCTTCAAAGGCCTGATCACCATTCACTTGCATTGTATGGACGTAAAAATATTCTTCTAAAAATAATCATTTGTGTTCAGCTGAAAGAAATTCATACACATAAATGCTGAGGTTTTGGGTGAACTATCCCTTTAATGTCACCTAATGTAATCTAATGATTGTTTTGTATTTTTTCTCACTATTAAATAATCAATCATTCTCTGTGATCATAACATTTTGCTCCTGCATTCACAGACAATACTCCAATACCTTTAACAGTACACACACATATCACCATTCAAATAAAGCTGCTTTGAACTACAGTTACAGCTCATTATTATTGGTTGACCATTCCAAATGTGTATGAAGTCTGTTTATCTTCCTCACAAGATGTCAATGAATTATTCTCTGTTGAGCAAACAACACTAATAAAGGATAAAGTCAAAATAAACTGGCTGACACCAATACTAAAGTACGTGTGAGTGAATGACGACCTTTCTCATTCTATTTGCTCCCAACTGACCTGGCGGAATCCAGGTGCTCAAGTGACCGGATGGGATCTTCCTCCATTCATCTGCACAACGTTTTTTACTGTAGGTTGGAAACCAGTCTACAACATAGCCACAACTGGAATGGGAGCTCTCTTCCCAAAACATTGTAAAGCCACCATTACTGCTATTGATAGGGCTTACAATGACTCCATTGTCTATGAAGAGAATTATAAAATAATTTTTAGTTTAAACAAGACTTTCAAAGCTTTAACCCATTTAAACTCAACCCTTTTAACTTTTTATGGCTCACCAGGAAAGCTTGGGATGGTGATGCTTGAAGGTGGAGAAAGACCAGCCGAGTTGCTTGCTGAGACTGTTATTATTTGATCCCCTTTCTCATTCACAGATGTGAGATTGTGGCACAGTGGTGTCTCTAGTCCTCTGTGGATGGTGTTTCTCCACTTGTTTTTGGAGTCACTTATAGTAAGTTTATAGCCCGTTATTATCCCATTACTTTGTTGTTTTGTTAGAGGCTTTAAAAAAAATTATAAAATATATATATTTATTTGTTTTGATTTAGCCACAAAGTACAGAGAATATACTACTTCTATGATATTTTGGGAACTGTTTTAAGTTTTAAAACGAGGCACTACCACTGCCACTGTATTGAGAAGACGTACTGCATATTCAT
Source organism: Xyrauchen texanus (assembly GCF_025860055.1). Classification (NCBI taxonomy): domain Eukaryota; kingdom Metazoa; phylum Chordata; class Actinopteri; order Cypriniformes; family Catostomidae; genus Xyrauchen; species Xyrauchen texanus. The sequence continues at coordinate 17,133,277 of NC_068309.1, read as the reverse complement.
ATTGTTTCTCCTAATGAAAGTCATAGAGTTTTGAAAACACATTAGGGACAGTACATTCATTATTGGGTGAATTGCAGTCAACTGCAGTACCAAATACTTTAAACTGCATGTAACTTCCATACAATGTATGTATTTTGTACCCAATATTGTGTGTATCACTGTCAGTCTCAAAATCACAATAGCTGCATTGATGCTAGCTGCTAGCAACAGTCTGAAAGCACATCTGTGAGGCATTTCTGACAGTTTTCACATTGAATAGCACTCACAAAGAGGAGATCTTTAATTTCATGTTGTGTTCATCAAGACTTCCTAAAAACTAGCTTATTTTAAACTTGGCTAATCTCTGAATCTGATGCCAAGTGACTGTTTTGTGGCTCTAGTGCAAAGTTAAAGTAGTTTGTTTATTTAAGAGCACTTGAATTGACGTGTCTAGCTTAAGGTACATCATTGGGTTGCACTGTCTTGAAGGAATAGATCAACAAAACATGTATCATTCAGTGATTCCCACAGGATTTTGTGAGACTATGGGGGGTGGACCTCTGATCCTCTAGGGGGGTTTGGGGGCATGATCCCCGTAAGAAAATTTAGTAAATTTTAAAGTTAAATACTTCCATCTGGTGCACTTTGAGAGCAAAATTAAGAGGCTAGTGTTGTGCTCTTGTAAACAATTTATAGCTCTTAAAGCTGCAGTAGGGAACTTTGAAATAAATTGAACTGTGAGAAACAGCGCCCCCAATTCTTCCCCATATACATGATGCTCTTGACCACCAGCCAGGGTTTAATTGACAGAGCCAAGGCCTGCCTCGCCAAAAGCAATTGGCTAAAATAACTGGATTGACTCTACCCAACCCACAATTTTCACTCAGAGCTAGAGTCTGTGGTGCTAACTAATCTCTCACAGGGCCTTATTTAACTTATATACCATCTCTCTTCCTCATCTGGGGTTTGAAATATTTTTCAAACCCCTCTTAAAATATTTTTGTATGCTCATTCTGAAAAGCGGGGTAAAAACTAGGGATGTCAGTTTCAACTTTTTATCTTATAATGTTACCTCAGACTGCTAATGATAGCTAGCTAGTGAAGCCGTAACCAGTGTAACATTATGCCAATTGACCTAGTAACACTAACGTTAATTTATGTTAATCATCATTACATTTACATTTATGCATTTGGCAGACGCTTTTATCCAAAGCGACTTACAGAGCCCTTCTTACAGGGACAATCCCCCCGGAGCAACCTGGAGTTAAGTGCCTTGCTCAAGGACACAATGGTGGTGGCTGTGGGGATCGAACCAGCATCCTTCTGATTACCAGTTATGTGGTTTAGACCACTACACCACCACCAAAGATTACCTCCTCAAACAAATAACGATAGACGGATCAAGGAATACTCCAGTGAATATATCTGCGAGTGTGTGTGGGAGTGCGTGAGTTTACAGCAGCGGGTGAGGAGCTGACTGGTGAGCGAGAGAGAGAGCGCAAAACACAACATTTAATTTTCAGTTCATTATGAGACCGTGGCAGGTCAGATGAGACTGTGGCGGGCCGCCAGAGTTTAGTCAATTAATGAGAAACACTGATATCCTAAATAAATCCTTTAAACTGCACGTACCTTCCATACAATGTATGTATTTTGTTCCCAATATTGCATCCAAATATCTACATCTTCTGGAACTGCGGAGAGATCATCAATGCGACAACATAAAGTGAATCTATATTTTGTAAATTGCTGTATGTGAATTGCTTTTCTTTAGTTACCTACAAGATAAAAAAGAAGCTAAATATATATATATATATTTATATATACACACACACACACACACACACACACACACACACACACAGAATAATTTTTAAAATTAATTAATTAATGACACTGGACAAAAAAATTATGCTAAAGCCTAAATAAATTCTGATGTTTTCATGCTAATGTATACTCACTGTCCTCTTTAGTAGAGAAGTCAGTCATTTTACTCCAGTCACCCCACCTGTAAAAGTGCTCATTAGACCCACATTGCACTTTAGCTGTGTAATGAGCAGAGGGCTGCAGATCTAAAAGGATAACTGACGAAAGTCCCAGTCCATGAAAGGTTACCTTTGTGAGACGTAAAAATGTATAGAAAATTGTTGAGAAACATTTTAAAAGCATGTAAAAACATAAAAAGGGGATACAAGTAACAACACAAACACTGAATATCTGACATAGAATGGATGTTCATTTTTGTGAAAGATAATGACTGATAAATCCAACATTGTAAATAAATCCATTGAGCTCCACTTGACATGTCATTGGAAAGGAAGCATAATTTTCCATGTTCCAGCTCCATTGAAGAGTGGCATTTCTTGCATGAACAGCACGGGATTGTATGTTCTTGGGTGCTGTAAGCCAAACTGTGCAAGAAGGAACAAAACTTTAAATGAAAAAAAATAAATAAAAATAAAATAGATCACAAACTATCCAATTTAAGTGGTTATGCAGTATTTTAGATTCATACAAACATTTATTTTATTTTTTTGCACTAGCAGCACCAAACGTAACTCAAAAATAATTGAATAAATAATACACATCTCCTTTAAGATAAATGGTCTGTTATACCTCTGTGTTTGGGGTCAGCTGTGTCAGTGATAGTCTTCACACCAAGGGGATTTGTGGCATTTAGAGTCCAAATCGTGTCATTTTTTTCATGTAGGACACATTGATCAAATTTACAAACACTAACAAATACAAAACATTTAATCATGAAGGAAAACTTGAAACATTATATTGTTCATTTTTACATGATTTACACTGAACAATTTGTCATGATTCTCATTGCACATAATGTTGGATGTTGATGAGCATCCATGTGTGTACTGTACCTTCCATTCAGTGTGTAGATGGTTTTATTATCTCCTTCCAGATGGGTTTTTCGACCACGTTCCCATTGACACACCACAGAGCTGAGATCCCGTGTCACACATGTAAGATTCTGGTCATCTGGGGGATCTGTAGTATTCATTGAAATTAGATATTTTTGGCCAGAGGCCTATGACATCATGAATCTAATCTAATCTAATGCAAATCCAATAAAAGTGTACTACAGTGTATATTTGGTATATACAAATAAAATTGGAACTAGTTTGTGTTTAAATGATTCCATCATAGACACTTAGTATTGCAATATATATATATATATATATATATATATATATATATATATATTTTTTTTTTTTTGGTTTGATAAAAATGTATAATAACATTCAGTTTGATTAATACATACTTAACCAAAATTATTCTTAAAAGATTGTATACATTAGTATATGGGAAGTTAACAAGAATAAGCTGATAATTTTTTCTCTTATTTTCCCATTTTCAATTTGTCTGAATATCAAAGAACAGATTTGACCATAAACCTAAAATTAAATATTCAAATTGTTTTTTTTTAACTACTATTTTGTCAATAGTTTTCAAGTCAATCTCTTGGGGATAATTGAAATGAGCCCAAAGACATTTTTAATGCTTTAAACAACATGTGTATGTACAGTATATACATATTCACACACTTAGTTTCATTACATTTCTATGCTTTGAATTTGAGCTGCATGATTAATTTGTTAAAAGATCCCGTGTGTTTGTGTCTCATGATGAATGCAGCGAGATTCTGCGCTGTTCTTAAACAAAATACCCCTCTTTAAGTGATATTAATACAAACACAGCTGTTAATGAATTACAAGAGTGTAAACAGATGGGATTAAATCTGTGCTGTCTTAATTGTCTTAAAAAGCAAACACAGATGTTAATGTATAAGCAGACGGGACGAATTCTTCAAAGTGTTAGACCTGTGTGATGTCTAAATGTATATAAGTTTTAATGCTGTCTGTTATAGGCATTTAGGCATTCTTACTGCACCAAATCAGTATTACTGTAGCTCTATCACACAGTAAAGGGTGTCAGTTATTTAAGTAGTTTCATTTTGCATTATTTTATAATGTTTTAATGTTTAATTACTGTTGCTGAAAAATTTAAAGCACTGTTTACTCTGTTCTCTATTTAATTACTGGCTCTTAAATGAATCCTTTAAAAGCTTGAAGCATTTTTACAAGAGATACTGAAGGTAATATTGTTTTATTTTAAATTGTTAATATATATTTATTGAAAAAAAAAAAATGAGTAAAATAACAGTGTTTTATTGCATATTTGCCTACCAGTGCAAAACGAAGTTGTCATAAAACGGTAATGAAGCTTTCCCGCTCGTTTTGCTTTTTACTTAGCATGTGAGAAACAGTCTAAATCCTTTCATTTATTTTATTTTTTGCAGTTTTTTAAAAGAATTATAATTTTTTTTATTTGTTTTGCAATAATAACAAGGTGCTGTTTAGTTTATAACGTATTCATTGCACCCTCTTGTGGACTCAGAACTGTTTAAATATATATATTTGATTCACAACTTTATTGCATTTTTTGCAAAGATTGAGGTAGAGAACATTTAGTCAGAATCTCTAGTACATTACATATTACTTTGTTTAGTACCTTTATGTCCAGGTTTTGTAAATCACATAACCATTTTTTTCTTCAGAATCATGAGAGAATCAATCGTGATCTTTACTCGAAGCAAAAATAAAATAAAATCATGATTCTCAATTTTCCCAGAATCATGCAGCTCTACTTTGATTATATATGATTAATGAATAACCTTTTTGGCATTATGTGACCTTATTATGTTTGCAATGTTATTAATTTATAAAAGTTGTTATAAAGAAGGGGTTTCATTCATTCCAGTATGTTTGGGTTTTATTAAGAGGTAAACAAATTAAAATAATGCAAACAAAACCATTGAAAATTGAAATAATTACTTTTTTTAGACAGACCTAATAAATCCCAGTGGCTTCATCAGTTGTAAAATTGTGAGAAATTCCTATATGTGGGCAGATGGTGCAGATAATCCCATATGTGCATGGGCAAAATATCCAAAAAAGCTCTGACTAATCTTCAAATAATTCCCGTTTTCCATTAATAAATTCAACTTTAATATTTTAAAATTATAGTGTCAAGAAAAAGTATGTGAACCCTCTGGAATTATCATGAATCCATTTTTTAATAGGGCCTACATCCAATGGTTGAATCGAATTTTTAGAGATTTTAAGATATTCAAATTGTATCTCAAATATGGAAAATGAACACCTTTCCTCACTATTATGTTTAAATCTGCTTTAACTAATGACACACTAATTATTATATTGTTCTCTTAGATATTAAATACATCATTCAAAAATTCACAGTATATGTTGTAAAAAGTATGTGAACCCCTAGGCCAATGACATCAACTCAGTTGAAGGCTCCAGATAAAGACAAAATCCAGTTAATGAAACAATGTTGGAGGTGTAGGTTAGAACTTTTAATATGCAATCAAACATTTTGAATTTGATTTTCAACAGAAGAATCTGCAGACGTAGCTTAACTAAGGTTAAATTGTTTGGGAAGACCATGAATCACAACATATGGTGTAAAAAGGGCACCACATACAAACTTAGTTTCTATGATGTAATGTCAACAAACCCTAAAACAACTGTAAAAATTATGATTTAAACAACTTTGCAGCTCAAATAATACACAAGTTTTAACAGAAGAATTAATGTAAGTGCTTTTGTAAAATTATAAGCTTCACATTTCTGTGTTTAAATCCTCCACAATTTGGCTGCAATCACTGCTGTCGCTGTAGCTAAACTTGTGTTGAACCCAGAACATTCCTTTAAATCCAAGGGTTCACTTACTATTTCCAAAACAATGTGAATGTTTAATGAGATGTGTTCAATAAAGACATGAAAGTGTATAATTGTTTATGTGGTGTTAGCTTAAGCACATTGTTGTTTGTGTATACTTGAGACTATTATGACCAATTAAAGCAGAAAACCAACTAATTCCAAAGGGTTCACATACTTTTTCTTGCCACTGTATGTCAACTTGAGTTTTTGAACTAGTTATATACATACCATTTAAATTAACCAATCCATATTGGACATGATTCATTTACACTTACAGCCAATAAATATTGTGGAGCCCCCATCATCTAAACATTGTATGTTCTCTCCTCCTGATCCAGAATGGGTGTTGAAGTGAACCGGATTTGTGATGTACGTCCTGTTGCTGATACGGATTGTGAAAAAAGAGGAACTGAATGATTGAACCTCGTCTGTCTTCAAAATGCAGCAGAATGTCACGTTGCTCCCAACCAGAAAAACTTGGTTATCTGGATAGACAATTGTTGTTTTGGCAGTTTGATCTTCTCCTGTTATTTCATGGGCAAAACAGTGAATTAGTTGTTTATCAGGCCAGTTTAAACCTCAAGTTCCTCACTGGGGCCTGAGAGACCCCAAGACAATTTTAATAACTAAAATGTATATTAAATTAAAATGTACATGAATAAATTAGGTTGATAATATTACTTTTCCTTATCCTATGTGCACTGATTATAAAAAAAAATGTCAAACGTGATAAGATGTTTTATTACTTATGCTTGGGGTCTAAGAGACCCCAGATATATATATATAAAAAAACAATTCTGTCATTTTCTTGTATTTTTCTACAATATGTTTTCACTAGGGCAAATTGAGTCCAAACAAAAATGATACAAAAATGGAGTCCAGATAAATTGTGCACATCTGCTTTGTGGTAAAATTTTAAGATACAGCTTCAATAATATCCGACCAGTGGGATTTGATTTAGCCAGAAGAACACAGTGGAAAATAAGACATTCATTTTGAAATGAGTATTTTTATCATTTCTATATGAACATCATTGCGGTCTCTGGAACCCCATACATAAAAATTATAAAGATAATCTCAACATAACATGGTTAAACGTGCATAACAATATCTCTTTTGTGGGCTCACATTTGTATGACATTTGGCCACAAACCTTTGTAAGTGTTTAAAGGTGTCCAGCTGCTGGTCTGATGCAGATCTCGGCGTCTAAATCTGACCGAATGGGAGGTGCACTGCAGTGGTACAGATGAGGTCCATTTCCAGTGATGAGGGACTGCTGAATCTGGCATCACCTGTATGGTCTCCTAATACAGCATTTTACAACAAATTAATTCAGGCATATTAGTCTTACTTTTACCATTATAGAAATATTGTAAAAGATCAGCTGCCACATACAAAGTGAACGGTCCGCATCTGTTCGGTGTGAAGGACTTCAATGTCATAAGTGAGTTTCTCTGGTTGATTATTTTTAGCAAACTCATCTCTCCATGTAACATTCAGCACCCATTCACCTTTATCAAATGTGTCACTTTTATCTGGATACACTGTCACCTCTTTTACTGGAAGTTGGTTTCCTTTTGATACAGAAAATATAGACACATAATTATATAAAAATTTTGAACAGGAACTGTGACTCTGTGGAATTCAACAATTCAAATAAGGAGTAATTTATTATTAAGAGTTTACCAATAGTTAAATCTTTATTGGAGAACTTTTAAAAAGTGAAACATGTCCATAGTTAACCAGTGGTTACTCTGCAAGGACACAATGTGTGAACATGAGGGGAGCTGACCTAAAGGAATAGTTCACCCAAAAAGCATAAATCTCACATTATTTACTCACCCTCATGCCATTCCAGATGTGTATGACTTTCTTTCTTCTGCAGAACACAAATTAAGATTTTTAGAAGAATATTTCAGCTCTGTAGGTCCATGCATTGTAAGCAAGTGAATGGTGACCAGTACTCTGAAGGTCCAAAAAGCATATAATTGGCAGTATAAAAGTAATCCATATGACTACAGTGGTTCAATCCATATCTTCAGAAGTGATATGATAGATGTGGGTGAGAAACAGATCAATATTTAAGACATTTTTACTGTAATTCTACACTTTCACTTCCACATCCAAATTCATGTGTTGAAGTTACTTTCATTTTCAGCCACCTACTGGTTGGGGCTGGTCAAAGGTGGCGATTTATAGTAAAAAAGGACTTAAATATTGATCCGTTTCTCACCCACACTTACCATATCTCTTCTGAAGACATGGATGGACTTAACAACAGTAGTCATATGGATTACTTTTATGCTGCCTTTATGAGATTTTGGACCTTCTGAGATCTGGTCACCATTCACTTGCATTGTGAGGACCAACAGAGCTGAAATATTCTTCTAAAAATGTTCATTTGTGTTAAGGAGAATAAAGTCAGTCAGACACATCAGTTGACTCCATTTGCATTAAAGTCATTGCACAAATGGCTCTTAAAAGATATTTCTGAGAAAAGGTTGTTGTTTGAAGATAACATTTAGTTTGATACATTTAGTTTGATATATACACTGATTTATAAACATTACAATTAATTCAAATAATTTCTCAACAAATACACTAAGCTCAAACTCACCATCCTCTTCTGTTTGATCAATCAGAGAAAGAAGCAAAGCACATAAAAACCAGACTGACATGGTCTCAGTTCAGGAAATTCTGGATGATGCCTCCATTAGCAATTAGATCCGCTAGAGAAACAATAACACTCTTATCCATTACGCATAGCTAAATGACTAAATAAGGTAAACTGTTAACAACTCACAACTCAAATGGGAATCAATCTTTATTTTTTAATGGCCTTTTAGGTTTTAATTTAAAACATTGTGTAAAAAGTGGATGGAGAGAAAGAGGAGATGAGATCAGAAGATGACACAGGCCAAATTCAAACCTTCATTACCAGAAATATGTGTGTTACACACTACACCACAGCCCCCTCCCCTAACATAAATGATCATATTAAAAATAAAAATAAATATATTTGTTCTTTGAAAACTACTGTTTTTGTGTGTGTTTGTGTGTTTGTGCATGACTTTATTGGACTGTTGACTATTGGAAAACTCAAACAATGAAAGGCTAAATGTCAGTTGTAGAAAATACTGTTACAACCTGTGGCTATGAAAATGAGTAAACAGTTTAGAGACCACAGATGGTGAATGAACAAGCTTTGGTCCACACAAATGTACACATAATCAATCGATGTTTATCTTGTCCAAGAGATAAACTCACTTTCAACTGCACCAAGAACAAATACTGCAAAATTTACTTATTCAAAAACAACAAAAAATAAATAGTCATCCAACGCTCACAGTAATAATGTCAATGACTCCAGGGACATCCCATGTTCATCAATTTGATACAACAATAAATAAAGTGTGGTGCTTTTACAAAGGAAAGCTGTCACTTATTATCACTGATGTGATTAATTCAGTTTGTTTCAATACATGTCCAAGCTGCATGCTCATATTTGCATTTAAAACTTTAAAATATAATGTATATAAAACTCAATTATTATATCGACAGCCAAGGAAACACTACACTCAAAAAATATTTTAGCCTATTATTATTATTATTATTATTATTTGTAATTTATGCATTTAAATATCATAACAAAATTCCATCAAATTGAAGTGTAATTTTATTTTTTTAAATATATTTAAAAAAACAACTAATCATTTTTATTTTATTTTGTTAAAGGTTACTCAATTCAATATGATGAAATTCTGTTGTGAAATTTAAATGTGTAAATCTTTAAAAAAAAAAAAAACAGTTTTTTTTTTTTTTTCAGTTTTTGTCTTTTTTCAGTTTTTGTCTTTTTTCATAATATTCCTGTTCCTGATGCCGAGATTTGATTATACATGAGTAGATCATCACTTTCAGTTCAGACAAAGAAGGCTAATCATTCTTAATAGATGATGTAATGACCGTCCCTGGGTCAAACTTTTTTCTCCTGAAATAAAATATTTTACTAATTATTCTACAAACACTGAAGGGATATTTAACCATGTTGCATGTAAAAGACAGTTTGATGATGCCTTTATGTATTACAGCAAAGCTCCAGTACATTATACATACAAATATGGCCTATACGCCACGTAATCTTATCTTTAAAAGAATATTGACCCCTTGAATAAGACAAACGACTGACCAAATTCACTGCCCATCTCTAAATCTGTGTGATCTCTAAATTCGATAACAGGTAATAATCAGGTAAATCACCAAAGACAATCATAGAAAATATTAAAATATTTTACTAACTTCATTCGCGCAACCAGATAAACTTTTCCAAAGACTGAATAAAATATAAACAAGTTTGATGAGCAGTTAACAACGTTAAGAAAACACGTTTCAGGGGTCACTCATACCGAACAGGCTCTTGCGCTGAAAACCATGTGTGTTCGAGACGCGTTTTTAAAAATATGAGTTTCTATTCTTGTTTTAAATGACACTGCGACTAAAAAACTTCGCGTGACGTTGAAAACACAGCGGGCGATCGCAACGGTCAAAGCGCGTATTTACATATAAAATTCAACTGAAAACTTCGATTACGGACGAAGAACGCTTTTGGTTTAGGGACAATCACCTACCTGAGTGAAGAAGACGTGTTTCTCAGCCGCCACCACCACGGTAAAATTTTATATCTTCCTCAATTTATTCTCGTACGTGACAAGCAAAAAATTGACCCTAAAACATTATAGCTTAACCGAACTGAATTAATTCTGAAGTGAGGGAGCAGATGAGCGATCACGTGTAGTGGGAGGATATCGGTGGGAACGTCCGTGAAGTTACCAGTAAAGAGAGTCTTTGGAAAACGCATCCAAGACAAGTACATATACAGTACATGTATGAGCAATTGTCAGTTGATAGCAGCGCTGCGTTACGTATCGACGATGTTCCAGGGAAGAGCAGTTGCACTGAGAGTAATAGTGTCCCTTTCCAAAAATATTAAGTCAAGTCAAGTGGTTTTTATTGTCGCTCAACCATATACAGTTAGTACAGTACACAGCGAAATGAGACAACGTTCCTCCAGGACCATGGTGCTATATAAAACAACATAGGACAAACACAGAACCACATGAGACTACACAGACTAAATAACATTTCCACATAAAGTGCACGTGCAAACGTGTGCAAAAAAGTACGGGACAGTACAATAAATGACTAAAAAGAACAGGACAATAGGCACAGTGAGAGACAGTGCAGCACCGACCAGTAGTAGTACACATTTGAAATCGAGTAGTGCAAAAAGATGACACTTTCTAAAATGCTAAAGGTAAACATAACATACTATGAAATAGTTTTCTATGGACATAGTAGCTATTGAGGTAGCAGTCAGGTATAATGTGACAGATAAAATATAAAGTGAAAGCTTCGACCTATCTATAAAGTGAAAGCTTCGACAATATCAGTCGAATATCAGTCGAACCCGAAACGTGTTTTCTTAACGTTGTTAACTGCTCATCAAACTTGTTTATATAAATTCAGTCTTTGGAAAAGTTTATCTGGTTGCGCGAATGAAGTTAGTAAAATAATTTAATATTTTCTATATTGTGAATATAAAGTGAAAGCTTCGACAATATCAGAGATCTTCACGTTTGAGCCGCTTATATAGTGTAGAATCAGAACTAGAGATGCCAGTTCATAAATAAATCAATTTATTGAGTCTCTTTTCAGCGAATTAGCCAAACAGGTTAGCAAAAAGATTTGAATCGATTGTCTTTTCAGTCCGATTATTTCGGACTGAATAGAACTTTGAGAAACTTCCATTGGTGTGGTGTCTTGATAATAGGGGGTTGGTGCCGCCGCCTCGTGTCGCCCATGCCTAAATCCGCCACAGATGGGGTAACACCGATTGGCCAATAATCAGGGGCGTTTCTAGGACTTGAGGAGGTTCAGGGCTTAGCCCTGCCCCATGTAAGTGGGTGTGGCTTTAGGTGACCCCCCCATCTATTTTAAATAAGCACGCTCTACCTTTATGTTTTTTTTTTTCGTGCACTCTGGCACCTTACTTACAATGAAAGTACGGTGATTCCCACAGGATTTTGTGAGACTATGGGGGGTGGACCTCCGGTCCTCTAGGGGGGTTCGGGGCATGATCCCCTGTAAGACCATATTGTATATTTTAAATTTAAACATCTGGTGCACTTTAAGAGCAAAATTAAGAGGCTAGTGTTGTGCTCTTGTAAACAATTTTGTGCTCTTAAAGCTGCAGTAGGCTACTTTAAATAAATTGAACTGTGAGAAACAGCGCCCCCAATTCTTCCCCATATACATGATGCTCTTCACCACCAGCCAGGGTTTAATTGACAGAGCCAAGGCCTGCCTCCCCAAAAGCGATTGGCTAAAATTAGCTTGATTGACTCTACCCAACCCACAATTTTCACTCAGAGCTAGAGTCTGTGGTGCTAACTAATCTCTCACAGGGCCTCATTTAACATAGACACCATGTCTCTTCCTCATCTGGGGTTTGACATCTCTTAAAATATTTTTGTATGCTCAATCTGAAAAGTGGGGTAAAAACTAGGGATGTCAGTTTCAACTTTTATCTTTTATTGTTACTTCAGTGTGCTAACGATAGCTAGCTAGTGAAGCAGTAATCAGTATAACATTATGCCAATTAACCTAGTAACACTAACGTTAATTTACATTAATCATCATGATTGTAACTTTAGCAGAAAATATTATCTGTTTGCTCTTGTACACTGATGATGATAAATTGTGTATGGAGTAGTGTAAAAATGCAGTGGATTGATTTAATGTGAGTTAACGATAATTACGATGATTAAGATGTAGGCTGTTTCTCCACCAAATTTACACTTATTTCTAGATACAAGCATAACGTTTTATTTATTTCTTGAATTTGGACATTGGTAGGGTGACCATATAGACCCTTTATGCATCCCAGAGCTAATGTGTTCTTCTAAATCACTTGCACCTTTATTAGCAACATGTCATACATTCTGCTTCCCATGGATCTCGACCTGGATGAAAGCATGGGAATTTTTTGTGCAAATCTTCTGTAAGTTTGCACTTTCGTTTGGACATTGTTTCCACTCAGCTGTCATTTGCTGCTACTGTCAGTGTCAAGCAACTGTTTGATGCCAAACATAACAGTGTTCGGGAAGAGATTGACAGGCAGGAATTTGGCCAATAGTTGCTGCAAGCCTCTTATAATTGACCAATTAGTGTGCGAGAAGGCGGGACTTACAAAGAGGGGTTAAAGCAATGCAAATATGCGCGCGCACACAATTACGTATTAGACCCAAGTGTGCCGCACAAGCCCTCAAAAGTGAAGCCAAAACGTCTCGATCACCCCCCGGTGACTGGTCCTAGTATAGGTCATAAACCCCGCCTCCCCATGTTATTCAACGGGACGTGAGACCAACTAAACAATTAAATTACACTTCACATATCTTTTTTCCAAAGATAGTTTCTGTCGTTTACTGTAGTTTCTATCACGTTGATGTAATTTCTAGTGTTTGTTTTCAAAATAAGTTTGTTTTTAGTTAGTTATTTGATGCTATAAAACGGTGCTGTGACATCATGATTGACAGCTGTGATTGACAGGTTCTCTGAGCGAAGTAGTCACTGAAGCACCAACTGACTTTTTTCGGGATCTTCGGAGGACTGAGGAGATTGGAGCTTTAAATTTAATATCTAAATTTCTATAATTAATTATTTCACACCGTCATAAGTCAAAAGTGCAGGGGCGTGTGCTTGCGATTCATTCAGCGAGAGTGAGGGCGGGGCCTTGATTTCGTGGCTTTACTTCCTGCTCACTACTGCGCAGGTCTGGTCCCGAAATTGCAACTGTGCAGACTCAAGTCCCAAGATGTCAGTGCCATATCGGGACACTGGCGGCTTCAGTTCTCACAAATGGAAAAGAGCGAAGGGGCGTCGTCCATCTTTTTTTACAGTCTATGATTAGACCAGTTGCACATCATAATGTAACTAAAGCCGAATCCCGGACATTTTCGCAAATTCAGAAATCCCGGCCGGACGCTTTTTTAAGGTACGAAAAAGAGGACATGTCTGGGAAAAAGAGGACATATGGTCACCCTTCATATGGACGTCCTTGACATGCCCACAAGTTTATAAACATTAAGCTAAAAATGTAGGTAACATCAATTAATACTCACCATTACTCTTCTTTTCGATAAAGTCCAAAAGGCTGCGTTGCTTTTTTCTTGACGTTTCATTTTTCCTCCAGAGTGACACAAGCTGCCTCTCTCTTGTAGCGGGAGGCGGAGGGGGAAGAGTGTCACATCATGTGAACTTCAAACAAAATGTATCAATATTATTGCGAGTAGCCTACGTTCTTCAAAGACCTGTGAGACGGGCTGCGTCATGAAGATTATTGCATATTCATACATGCATATTTTTGTTGTGGTTGTTGAGCTGCACCTAAACTTTTGTTGCCTTCATGTAAAATTTCATTCGGGGCTAAAGTCAAAACATTCGGGGCTGAAGCCCCAGAAAAATGACCTATGTCAATAAGTATGTCTCGGATGTCAATAAGAAATTCAAGAAAATTTCTTTGAGATGTTTATGATTTTGAATGATTGTAAATCTAATCTTTTTAAAAATGTTTAGCAGATGTTAGATGCTTTCCAGATTTAAAAAAAGATATAAAACATATCATGGCATCAGAATTGAATAATTTCGGCAGTTTCTGCGCATATCGAGATGAAATATTGCAGGCAAAAGTAATACATAAATGATAATAAATTAGGTTAATTTGATATATGCACCTATAGTCCTTCAACTATAGACATTTAATATATTCATACAAATCTATTTTCTTAGACTCAGCCTTTACTGGTCTTGTCTCAATCTCAACCTACTCTGGTCTTAGACTGGACTTGGATGAGCTGGTGATGAGGTAGATATGTGCACCTACATGCAATTATCTAATCAGCCAATCGTGTGGCTGCGGTGTAATGCATAAAGTCATGCAGATACAGGTCAGGAGCTTTTGTTAATGTTCACATCAACCATCAGAATGGGAGAAAATGTGATCTCAGTGATTTCGACCATGGCATGATTGTTGGTGCCAGACGGTCACATTACAACAGTATCTAGAGTTTACTCAGAATGGTGGCAAAAACTAAAACATTTAGTGAACGGTTGTTCTGTGGACGGAAACGCCTTGTTGATGAGGACCAATTGTCCGCTGTACAATTGTAGTGACCAGAATATCATCTCAGAATGCACATCACATTGAACCTTGCGGCAGATGGGCAACATGTCGGGCACTTTAGGACCATAGTATTTCTAATAAAGCTATCAGTGTGTGTATATTAAGGGTCAACTACAGTATATTACGAAGGCATATTTTTACTGAAAGGTTTAAATGTCTTAGGATGTTATTGGGTCAAGTTGTCACTAAATTCAACGTGTGTCCAATTACATTTTTTTGTGGACAATAATGGTGAAAATATTCAAAAGTTTTTTTGTAGCCAAGACTTTAAGGCACAGGTGTCAAACTCAAGGTTTTTATATATATATATAGGGATGTACCATTGTAAAAATGACATATGGAGATGTAGACTTACATGATGATGATGATTATGATAAACACTAGAGAATTGAGTCAAGGAAATTAAGGTTTATTTTGAATAAGGATGCACCACTTTCATTAGATTGTTTCTCAAGGCTCATAGCTAATGCCCCCCAAAAACATTAAATTATACAAGAAAGCTCATAATTAAGAAAACATCAGAAGTATGTTCAACAGTTTTACATCTTTTCCCCTGCAGGAAAAATATAAATAACACTTCTTGCAACTGCAATTTCAATATTAAATGGTGCTGAAATTTCATACAGCGCACTGCAAAATCATGAGTGCATTAACAATGAAAAAGAAAATCACTGAAAGGTGGCATTTGTTTTAGTTTTACAATGAACAAATGTACATTTAAAACGCATTCATTTGTTTTAGCATTAATGGTCATGCAATGACAACCCCCCATTTTTGGAACTTGGTCCACAAATACAACTCTTTAGTACTTTGTAATAATTGCCACTTTTGTAAATGTTGCTTAAAGGGACAGTTCATCCAAAAAGTTTAATTCTTTCTTCATTTACTCAGAACTTTGAAGCTCCAATAATCACATAAAGGCAGCATAAATGTAATCCATATGACTCCAGTTGGTTATGTTTTCTGAAGCGATGCATTCAATTTGGGTGAAAAACAGATCAATATTTAAATATGTTGTTTCTGTAAATCTCCACGTTCACTTTCAGAATAATTTATAGATTTACAGACATAGATAGACATTTAATAGACATAGATAGAAGTCATATGGGCTACTATTATGGTGCCTTTATATGATTTTTGGAGCTTGAAAGGTCTGGTCACCATTCACTTGCATTCTATGGACCATCAGAGTTGAGATGTTCCTCTAAAAATCTTTGTTTATGTTCTGCAGAAGACAGAAAGTCATACACATCTGGGATGGCATGAGGGTGAGTAAACAATGAGAGAATTTTCATTTAGAGAATTGAAAAGAATTTCCCTTTAAGATTTTTAAACACCAGCACATTTATTACCAGCATTACAAAAACAATACAACAATGGGTGTAGGTCACATTCAGGGGTGCACATAACCCCCAGTGGTATAAAAAGGAAGCAAGAACATAACATAATTTAACACTGGGGAAATCCTCCTAAAGAACTATGTGGCATTCTGGAAATATTTCACCACACACTCTCTGACAGTAATGACTTGAGAGCTTTAAGAAACATGTTTTTCATGCTTAAATTGTTTATCTAAGAACATTTTAGAAAATATTAAGGGGAGGTTCCAGAAAACATATTTATTTAGTTAAAGAATAATCTTTTATAATTCGCTTAATGCCAAAACTATTTCACCATCCAGTATAGCCTAATACAAAACTTAATCTTTAATTTAAGCAGCAACATATAAGCCCTAGAACAGCTCCATATTTAATCTGTATCATTTGGACTGCTCACGTCTTCTCAAAACCTTCTATTTGACCCACTGTTTTGTAGATGAGGGGTAAGAATAAACATGCACTTAAAAGTTGTGCCAGAAGCCTTTAAGAATTAGTACAATAAAAACTATTATTATTATTATTGCTGGCCATATCAGACTCATAAGTTAGTTTTTCACAATACAAAGGTAATGTATGTTTAAACCTGATGCTTAATTCAAAAGGCAGGCAAAGGCAGATTTATTAGTTTCTATAATAAATTAAAAAAAATAATTAAAAAAAAAGGACAATTTCATTAATTCTAGTAGGATTAAAGCTAATAAAAATAAGGCAAAATAATGAAAGCTTCCTAAATAGCCTAAATAAATGGTCCAGCCAACATGAAAACAAATTGGTCATAAATTATGTTTATAGAATAAACAGGCACATTGCATAGAGATAATTCAGATGGGGATCTAAATATATTTTTAAGTGTTTTTATGCAATTTTAACAACTTAGATTAAAAATATATTTTGAGAACTCATCAGACCAGGGCTGCATTTGGCGACAATTGGTTCTACGATCTACTTAGGCTTACAATGCTTTTGGGAAATGCAGCTCAGAATGGCTATGTGCAATTCTGACAACTACCCATATAAATTTTGAACATGATAAACCTTAGTAGTTAATTGTTGACTGCTTGCAAGTCAAATTTATAAGCAGAACATTTTATTTTAAATCAACGGTTTGTGGATCAGTCATTGTAGAACAAATGATCACTAACATATGATAATTAGCTATACATTGTCAGTTTAACCTTAATTCTCTTGATTTTCCTGCTCAAAATCCACAAACCACATTCAAAAGTAAAAACAAGACGATCATTAATGACTTATTATTGACTGATCAATTACATTTAAAAACATAATTTCTGGCATAATATAAACATTGTGAAATATGTTGGTTCATAGGTTTTATTAATGCTTCTCTAATGTTAAAGAGTAGACTCTGAAAGCAATATTCCTACAGTATGGATAACTTGGTTAGTTACAATCCATTTGATTAGGCATAACTAATACCTGAAACGGAGCAAAGTAAAGCTGCTAAATAGCAATGATGAAATCCATTAAAATTTCCTTTTTAGAAGCCTTAGATCATTGTCATGAACTTTAAAGGTGACAATGTACTGTACGTTGACTGTCAGACATAAATAATGTACAGCCAGTTTAACCCTGGCTAATGAGCTGGAAATTAAGTAAAAGGGATCTAGGAGCTCCTTGGACCAAACAATAAATAAGAAAATAAATAAATAAATACCTTGTTTACTATTGGTTTAAATGTGAGATTTTTTTTTTGTATGATTACTGTGAGATCATTTAATAGCTAGCTATATTGTACTATTGTGTATTTGCACCTCCAAGTACATTTGAATACATTTAGCTGGATGTTGACATCTTGAAATGTACAGTATGTGCCTCATTTATGAAACATGAACAGACTGCATTTGTGAAATCCGTTTTTAAAACCAATTTCGTAAATTGTCGTTTTGTAATTATTGTGACATGAGAAATTTTAAGGGTGGTTTACACACAAATACTTTCTTCTTCACTGTTTCATTAAAGAGGCCCTGTGACAAGAATTGATTTGAAAAAGCAGAAAAGACCTAATTTTTGTGTCAGTTCCAAAAAATAAATAAAAATGTGCAGTTGCTCATGATTATTACTTAGTGATGATTGTCTTATATTGCAATCACATCAGCACTTAAGCGAAGTGCTTTCTCATTTTTGTTGCAATAGCCACTTCATATTCCTTGAACAACCAGAATTAATAACAGAGAATACCATCTGGAAGGGAAACAAACTGGAATGCTGTAGTGTTGAATAATCCTACATCAGGGGGGGAATTTTCTTACATGCAACCAGATACATGGGCCTTAAAACAGAACACACACGAACAGAACTGACCTAAGAAGTTTAATAAACTTCCTAGAAATACCATTTGCACTGACTCATTTAATTTTCACTGTAATGAAGTCCAATCATTTGCATGTTTCACTTTCCACTCAATGCTCTACAGTTCATAACTGTCAGTCAAAAGGATTATTTGGTTACAGCATTCACTGTAGATGGCTACAGAGCATCTAAGTAGACTGTATTTGTTCAGATGTGAAGAGTTTGTTCTTAAAACGTACTGCTCTTCCTCCATTCATCCACCCATGTCAGTCCCATAGCCCTAGACTCTTATTTCGTAATCATCTTAAATGCACGGCCAGGCCAGGGTAATGGATTGGTAGCTTGGTGTATTATGAGAAGAAAATATTCTGAAAAACATCCAGAAGTTCACGACTCTGATGGAGGATCTAGTGGGGTAAACGTTTTAGGCATTGACAGAATGCTCTCGGCCTCCTCGTACATCTACAAACAAGCAAAGACAAGCAGCGTTACTGTTAAGACATAAATGTTTATTAAAGGTGAACTGCATAATTTTTTGAAATGTTGAAATACTTCTATACCAATTTAATATGCAGAGACAAATATAAGCAAGTGATTTGTATGTTTATTCCCCAAAAGAGAATAAATACTGCGGCTTTGCGGTGCTATTAAAAATTTGCTCTATTTGTTTGAGCATTCTGACCAGCCCGACACAGCAACATTGGAACATCACGCTCAAGTAATAGCGTGAATTTGGGCAGGACTGTTTAAAAAAAGTAAATAAAAAAAACAAACATATTTTTGCAATTCCATAAGGTGACTCAAGTGGCAGATAAATATGACACTTTTTCCTTTAACCAATGTATTTGGACACTGATTGTTAATTCCAGAGAAAAGATTATTCCTGAGGGAAATCACTTGTATCTCCAATTTTACTGTATATTAGAACTGAACATTGTAAATCTCTTATGGAACTTTAGCCTAATAATTTGTAGTGTTCTAAGATATATAATTTCACTAGCAATATATAACTATTGCAGTGTGTTCAGTGCAATCTAGATTAGACTTGTGCTAACATGACAAAAATTCTCATGAACATTACCGGAGTGAACTGAACATCTTGGAAGAGTTCCTGAATGAAGCGTCGTGAGGCCAGTCTGAACATGCAATGAGCCAGCATGTAAGAAACTTCAGAATACAGACAGATGTCATCAAATGCATAGGGAAACTTTTCCTTGATTCTGTAAATAAAGCAAATTGAAATTTACAAGGGATTTTATTCCACCTTTTATCATAAAATCAAAACAATCTAAATAAATTATTCTTTGGATACCAGAATTACATTCAAATGCACAATTCTCTCCATTTTGGCAGCATAAATGCAAGTCAGTGTGAATGAATTGTCGCCTTACGTGAGTAGTCCAGTTTCATTCCCTTTAGTCCCAACTGAGGAGCTAAGGTTAATGACCAGCCGAATCACTTCCTTCCTCAGGACAACCCGGCAAGCTGGAGCATCCTCTGGAATGTTTTTCACCCCTGGCAAAGAGAGACAGCATGCACAGATGAACGCTTAACTTCAAGCTATACAAAATTAAATGCATTTCAAATATGACATTTGAAGCTTCAGTTTTATTCGAATTTTCAACCAAGCCATAGAGTTTCATTACCAAGAACTAGCTCAGTGCTGCGTGTGCTGCCACCAGAACCCTGTGAGACAGCGTCACTGCAGCCAGACACTCCTGAGAACTTGGACTGGGTCATGACTTCCAGGTTGTGTATGGTCTGATTGCACCATTCTGAGTATGGAGCTTCAGGAAAGTCTGAAATGCATAAAACCCTGATGTCAAATCATGAGTAATGGTTTATCGGTAAGAGTAGTTGTAGTGTTGACCAGAAAGGCATCAGGAGACAACCCTCCATAAACTATTTATTGACCCTTTTTTTTCTCTTTGCATATATATGTATATTGGGCAAACTTAGATACAAAGGAGAAAAAACAAACTGCAGTAGGGTTGCTAAAACCTTTGACCCTCCTGGAGGGCCCACTTCTGGACTGGCTAACAAAACAAAAGAAACCACATTTTTAACCCAAGGATCAAATCATTTGATCCTCCCAGGGGAAAGATCATCAACACAACACAAGATAAATACATAAATAAACGCTTAACAATTAACATTAAAACATAAAATAATCATCAACATAAATACAGAAAATAACACACACACTATAGACTACCACATCTAACATTTTCAATACATATACTATAATCAGTGATCGCTCCTAAACAGTCAATAGTTGACCTAGTCCTACATTACCCACAATTCCATGATAACTGTATAAAACAGGAAACAGAAAGGCCACAGAATCTCTTAAAACCCACCCCTGGAACCATGCTGCAGACATGAACCCAGAGAGAGGTAAGAAGAAAATCAAACAAACTTCAAATTAATAAAACAAAAGAAAAACTCTTGTTGTATTTCTTTCTTGCCTAATGTGCACCCTTAGACAACAAAAAGACAACAAGCGCATATAATACAACTTGTAACTAAACAAACATATAATGTGGGCCATGTAGGTCTCACAGGCAACCCATCACATTATCACAGTAGTAGAACAACCAAGACAATTTTGCCAGTGCCCTTTGCTCAAAAACAAATAAGTCTGCTGCTTACCTGGGCGGCTTTGAGTGAAGGTGTTTGAATTGCAACCGAGCACATATAACCCTGCACAGTAAAGACAGTTCTCATCGCTGTGCTCCTGCAGGCCGGTCTCCTCTGAGCCCAGCAGCTGCTGCTGGTCTGTTCGACTCACTGCAATCAGTTCTGTAATACTCAGCTGAGACCTTAAAACAGAATGCCTGGAGCCTTCACTGGAACCTGAGAAAAGAACAGCCTTCAGACAATGAAATGGGGAAAGAGGGGCAGTAATGATATGGGGTAGAGGTGCAGATCAGTAAAGCTGACCAACACAGCATGTGCCTTTACCATCAGCATCTCCAGAGAAGAACTTTGCAGATCGGTCTTCAGATGGTGGGCTTGTTCTCTTCTGGAAGTATGGTATGTCTTTAATCTAGATAGCACCCATAAAGAAAGTCAAGTTAGTTTCAGATAACAGTTTAAAAGTTTTTTGTAATACCCGTTTACAATTGGTATTAACATCCATCTTGATTGATTTGATCCCAAATGGACAGTACTACATTTGGGTGAAATGGGGTCAAATATGATACTCAAACCACTTTCAGAGGGTGTATACTCCCACACTGCACTTGTAGTGGAAATGCAAATGCATCCTGATAGGTCCCTGACAACAGCCAAGGAAAATCCACACAGGCAACACACAATTATTGCAACAAAACAATGGTTTAAAATTCTATGGCTTGGTACAGCAAAAACAAATTAATAAATCAGATCGAAGAATTTGGATTTTGCTTCATGGAAATTCATCTTTGGTATGCTTGATATCAACATGCCGTGATGAACAAAGTAAAGTGATGTATGTATGTACTGTGTTATCACAAAATTAGAGATCCTTCTCTTGTTCTGATTAAAATACAAGTGGACATTGGGGAAATATTTGAATTGAAGGTGTAACTGACAATATGTTGACCACACATGATCACCCAAGATGGATTTTAAGCAGTTAATACCTGGAACATGCTGTTGATGTCCATTGGCAAAGCAATGCCAATGTAGTCATCAGAGTTGCCATATGTGGCAATGGACACCATGGAACGTACTGAAGAAGAGCGCTGTAGGGAGGTTTGACTGATGGGGCTAAGAAGATCCTCTTTATCCAAAGAAGCAAAACTCAGAGCCTTGAGAAACCTGTGCTTGCAGAGAAAATTAAAGCATGTGAGAGATCAAGAGAGAATTGTTTGAAAGAAATAGAAAACTGGCAGAGGGAATAATAGGAGAAAGAGAAGGTTTCAGCTGACATTTTGGAAACTACTTGCACTGGTACTGCAATATTGCAGCCTTGCTAAAAGATGATTGATAGGTTTGTCAAGGTAGGAACAGGCTGGTGAAGTGTATTCGCATTTCAAAGAGTGAGCAGCTGTTTGTCATTGGCTGCATCATGCAAGTACTGTAGATCAAAATCCACTACATGCATCTTAGATCAAATGCAGGAATGCGTCTAGTGTGGTGAGGGAATTTCAATTGGTTTGCACGATCAGCAAACTACTTGGGGAATTCTGGGCTGACAGGGTTAGAAATCTCTTTAGAGCTACATACAATCAATGAGGAGAGTTATTTTGCCCTACTATGAGCATCAATTTCAAGGACTTAGGAGGCATGGTTTAAGAGAATCAGGTTAAGGTATGGGCTGTGGGAGTGCTATTGAGAAATAAAAAAAAATTAATAAAATTAAAGTCAAAGTACGGCAAAAAGGGAGTCGAGTAGGCCAGGGTCTTTCAATTATAAAAATTGACAGAAGTGAACGTTCAACTGAAAGAGGGGAGCGTCAGCCCAGGGGGTGGTCCACACACCGTGGGAGTAGAGATCTGCGATGGGGCCTGCTTGAACCATGGCACAGACATCTGAAGCGCTTTTTAGTATACCTGAGAGGGACCATCACAAACATAGACCACATTATTTCCAGAGGGGAAAAAGGGATTTCAAATGGGCTTTTTAGGAGTGTAATTTCCTATCAAATATTATATGGGGGTAAAACAACAATATTTATGGGCACTCAATGAGTGCTCAAATCTTATAATCTGACTGCCTTTACACAGTTGCATATGGATACTTATAGAATCTTTTCTGATTAGGGCTGTTGCTGATAAAATAATATATTTATACACTTTGAGCACTTTATTAGGAACACGTGCACCTACATGCAATTATCTAATCAGCCAATTGTGTGGCAGCAGTGCAATGCATAAAATCATGCTGATGTTCACATCAACCATCAGAATGGGGAAAAATTTGATCTTAGTGATTTAGAGTGTGGCATGATTGTTGGTGCTAGACGGGCTAGTTTGAGAAATTCTGTAATTGCCGATCTGCTCGGATTTCCACGCACAACAGTCTCTAGACTTTAGAATGGTGCCAAAAACAAAAAAAAAAACATTTAGCAAGCACTGTTTCAGCAGACCGCAACACCTTGTTGAAGAAATAGGTCAACGGAGAATGGCCAGACTGGTTGGAGCAGACAGAAAGGCTATGTTAACTCAGATAACTACTCCGTACAATTGTAGTGTGCAGAATTTTGTGAACTTTTGAGGCAGATGGGCTACAACAGCAGAAGACCACATCAGGCACTTTATTGGCACCACAGTGTTCCTAATAAAGTGCTCAGTGAACGTATATTCTAATTCTTTTTCCTCACAATGTCAAGGTAAATTCAACCGCACAAAAGAGATTTGAAACTGATGCCATAGATTCAGTCTCTTTCGTGGATATCTTGAGTCTCTTGCAGGTTTGCCACACTATCAGTTATGCTAACGTGATGCAAAGCAATGTATTGAATCGTGACGTATATAACGCTGTATATCGTATAGTGAGGTAGTTGGCAAACCCAGCCCTGAATTTGATCAGGCAGATATTCTGCACCACCACATCACAAAAAAGAAAACTAAGGGAAATCTACATTAGAAAGAAGAGTGTTATCACACAGAACTTCCTCTTTAACAACTTGACTCTTTTGAGAAATGGGAAGTTAGTTTTATTTACAGTTTTGAGAGTCAAGAATATACATGGAAACCTTAAAAACATACATTAAACCTTAAGTTTAGTTCCAACCCTGCTCTTATAAACCTGCCTTTGATTAGCTGGTTCAGGTGAGTTTAAATAGGGTTGGCGCTAAACTCTGCAGGACAGTGGTTCTCCAGGAGTGGAGTTGAACAGCCTTGGTGTAATGTGTTAAAATTTAGATGCAAAAAGAATAGTGGCATAATGCCAGAGAAAGGAAAGCTTTTCACCAACTCGGGATCCATCAGCTTTTACCTGCGTGGCGTGAGTCTGGAGTCCAGGCTCCCAGTTTTCATGGTGATGGCATCAGTGAAGAGAACATCTTTGGCTGGAGAGGCAAGTGCCTCGCTATGGGAGAGAGAGGGGTGGATGCGCTGCTGTTGCAGCCGTTTGAGGGTAGCGTAGCCCAGTGCGTCCCGTTGGCTTGTGTACATAAAGCTGCAGTCTGTGAGGCTTGAGATGGTTGTGACAGATGGGGATTTAAGGGACTGAGCCCTTCGGGGCAGTGTGTGAGAGGAGCCAGGGGGCATCAAGAGCACAGAGTTAGATTTGGACAGGGGCAGGTGGTTGGATTGGGGTGTGAAAGTGTGAAGAGTTTTGATAGTTTGAGTGCTAATGACCGTATTGAGGCTAACACAGTCCGTGTCGATGGTAGAAGAGTCCACACCACCCATTGTCTCTCGAGATGGACTGGAACTCATGGAGCTGATGCCGCTGGTGGTTGTATCTGTGTTGAAACTTTGGCTGCGGCTTTTAAATTGACTCCCGCCCCCAGAAGTGGTGCCATCACCGGCCAACCTTTCTTGACTAGTATGCTCTCGGTAGGCATCTCCAACCTGATTCACAGCTCTCTGTAGACGTACATCTGGCTCTCCAATGCTGGATGTGCTGCCCTGGGTTTCCGAAGTCTTGCTGCCCACGAAAGAGGACTCCAGACTTACGCTTGGGCTTTTTGGCAGATGTCCATCAGTAAATACAGGACTGAAGACATCTGCCTGGCCAAGAAAGGATATAGAGGGCTCAGTGACAGTGCGAACCCTCCTGATGCCTCCTAATGTGGGCTCGCCATGGAAGTTACTGCTGCTGCCAGTGCCTTTGGGGTCACTGGTGCTGCGGAGTTTCTTTCCGGAGAGCGAGATCAGGAAGCGGTTACGGACCAAGCGGCTGGAGGCCAGGATGGTAAATGGGCTGCGGTCCTTTAGAAGTTTGGGCCTGAAGTACAGTGGCTGGTCCTCAGAGAGCTCAGTGTTTTGCAACTTATCATCATTCAGGATGTACATGCCTGCAAGAAAGGCATTTTCAGAATTTTTACTTTTTACTATTTTTAGACTATTTTTTTTATTTATTTATTTTTTAAATAACTTTGGCACATCCCTATTTTCATACGTCAGACCTTTCTTCATTTATTAGACAAAGGGATATCTGATAATAATGTAAAAAACAATGACAGATAAAGGTGATAAAAAAATTTAAACCATATTAAAAATATGCAATTTGGAAATCTTTGGAAAGATTTAAAAATCTTTAATGTTTACATACAGTAGTGGGCGCACAACTATTTATTTTTTGTTTTAAATGCTGGATTTATGATTGGGGTAAGTCATCAAAAAACAAATACAGAGCCCGTCTGAGGGTAAAAAAGAAAAATTTTCTCTCTTCCAAAGCACTACAAATCAATCAAGATCAGTGCATCAATATAGGCCAAACTATCCCATTAAGTGAGAATAATAGTTCTTTTGGCTGTTAGAATCTGAAATCAGAGTTCTACTTTGTTGATTTAAAAAGATTTCTAAATTTGTAATCAATCGTTGTCAAAAGATTTTTGGCGCAACATTGAAATTTTATAACTTTAACCTACACAAACTTGAGGTACTTAAGTTAAAAAAATATATAAATCGGATCTTGCACAATACAATGAAACCAAATACCAACAAATCACTCAATCAAATCTACACAGAATAGCTCAAAGGGAGAATAATGAATGGGCAAAACGAAAATAAATAAAAATGTTACAAATGTAATATTATATCCATAAAGTGTGGGCAAATTTGTTTTGTTATTCAATTATTGCAGATCTGCAATGAGTTCCATTTTTGCATTTCCTGTGATTTGATGCAGTTTGACAAAAAAAAAACAAACTATATTATATGTTTAAGTAGAAAACACTGTCTACCTCTGTCCAAAGTCATTATTAAGATATGGAAATATATTCTGTTATGAATATAATCCACACAAGCTGCCAAACCCAATAATAACATTTATTATTTTGCTTTTTTCCCTATTAAATTTACTGAAAGCATTAACTATGAAATTAAAATATATTCCTATTAAAACAATCAATATTTATTTTTATTTTTTTACATGGAAGTGTTGAAAGACACCATCTAATGAGGGAGCATTTTCTTTTACAGCACCTTACCTCAGTCAGAGAAAGATGATGTGCTTGTACTAGCAAGACCAACCTCCACCCTAAACCACAGTTTTGGAATAGTGACTATTAGTAGGCCTAATGGCTGAGTGGATGTGAGGTGCACTCACTTGGCTGAGTGGAGTCACTCTCGCTGTTGTGTCTTGAGTTGGTGGACTCAGAGTTCAGGCTGAGGGTGCTGGGAGCTGAGGACAGCTGGATGAGGGGCTGCTGTTGCTGTTGTTGCTGCTGCAGTTGCTGTTGGTTCTGCTGCTGCTCCACCTCATCTGGCACTACAGGCCAAAGCTGTCTGCGATTGTGCCTGACTGCATCCCAGCCATTCAGTTTTAGCAATTCACAACCCTGCTTCGTTTTCGAAATGAGTCCCAGAACATAAAGACACGTCCTGAGAGAGAAAAATAAAGAGAAACAAATTGCGGGTTCATGGAAAAGCCATAAGGCAGAGATTAGATTGAATAAAATGAAAGAATGCATGATTGCCAAACAGCAAGGGAGGAAGAATGACAAAATTCATATAAAACAAACAAACAAAAAAAAAAAAACCCTGCTGACAGATTCTGAGAAAGTCATTTTGAAACTAGGAGTCTTTGCAACAACAAGAGTGCCTGGGGTTAACGTGGTTAAAAATTGGTCAATTGTGTATAGTCACTCTTCTAACCAGCTGTGCTGCAATAACTTCACTTTGTTGCATACTGCAACTACAAGTGGGCAGCCAGTTAGAGGAAATGGAAAAGAAAGTTGCAAAGCAAATTGCAGATAACTAAAACACCAAAGTTCCCATTATTCAATCAAAAAATAAACCCGTTCAGTGTAATTCAAAGAAAACTTTTCAACAAAATTAACCTTTTCAGGGTTAATTTTGGGCTGCCATCTGCAATTTTTTAAACTCTAATTGAAAAGCTCACAATTTACACATACTGTGGACTAATTTCTAGGGCTGCCCCCAACCAAAGATTTTCCTAGTCGACTAGTAGTCGTTAGTTTAAGCCATTAGTCGACTAGACGTTGCAGGTTTATGATATTAATTTAATTACTTAAAGATGCTATATGTAATATTTACTAAATAATAAAATGTCCATATGCCATTAGAGAATTAGGAAACATACCAAGTTGAAATACTGGCTTCTCCAATAACAATGCTATAGCCAGTATATTCTATTTTGAAGTTTCCATTCCAGGTTGGAATTTCAGTTTATGTTTTGGCCTGTGTGATCCCACCCACAGCCCACTCACATATAGTATTTTGACACTGCTGGTTTGCCAGATTGAACAAGTTTGCAGGCAAACAACACTGCGTGCTGCAGCCATGGAAGCCAGCAAACTAACTGGATCAGAGATAACAGATGCCCCCCAACCAGGGCTGGACTGGTAATCTGGCATACCAGGCATTTTTCCGGTGGGCCGACACACTTTGGGGCCGTTCAGGGGCGGAATAGCCATCGGTAGAACTGAGCAGTGGGCCGTGAAACGTGCAGAACGGGCCACGATAAGCAAAAATGAGCCGCCGTGTTATGCAGAACAGACCACAAAACGGCGATGTAAAATCCCAGGCTGATTTCTTTTCCCAGTCCACCCTGCCCCTGACCTAAAAAGCCTCGCCAGCCATCTAAAAACCACCATGACCAGAGGCGTAGTAAAACAAGGATAAATATTGAGATGACTTCGGAAGATGGACACAGTTTAAAGTCCAGAAATCCTTTAAAACAGATGCGGAGTTGGCTAATTTGCATGTCAACATTCTGGCTACGTGTAATGGCTACTTGATGTCATGTAAATGAAAAGGACGGAGCATGATCTGATCTCGGGTTGCCTGCACACATGCAATCTTGTGAAATTTCTCCATTTAACACAGTAATACAAATATTACCATATAATATCATTACATGTTTAATACAGTAAAAAATAAAAAAAAAAACTTTTTACCAAACACATAAATGGCTAATATTATAGTTATTTATGGTGGTTTATATTATAGTTTTTCTCTTGCATACAATAAGAAATAAATATAAAAAAAGATATATATATTTTAACATGTCCATGATGTCTGTGTCACTCTGGATCTATACATTTGGTTTTGGCCAACAAAAAGTATTCACATAGTCTCAATAAAGAAAGGATTACATAAATATGTCCATTTAAATTGAGAGCATGTAAACATTTTATCAATATTTGTGACAAAAGCTTAAAGTTGTGACAGACTTTTCCATATTGTGATGTATTTCGGAGTAAAACAGCTTATCAAACAAGACAAAAATCTAGGGCGGGACTTAATTTTATCCATCGGTTGTTGATTGGATTGTGAAAAGTTGCCGTTGCATACCAGAATGGAAGCAGACCTGAATGCGAGTTATCACACAGACACCATTTCCACTGTGCCCCACTGATTTGAGAACCAAAAGACGACCTAAATGACAACATTAATCTATAACCAGCCCACAAACGCACATTGCGGTCTTCGTTTACAACGAGGCTGGAGCCCAATGCAGATGAATGATCACTATATTTCAACGTTTTGAATCACAATTTTATTTTTTAAATATAAAAAATAAAGAACTCATGTTGTATTCAGTAGTGATCCTCTCTGGAAGCATTTAGGCATGAAATCTCTCAAACACAAACCAACAATTTGCAGTTATTCCTCCTCCTTCAAAATGTAAAATTCCAAGGTAGTTTGGGGTAGAGAATAGGATTTTGGAACGGACAAAAATCCATATCTTCATATCTGCATTAGCTGCTTTGACACCAGGTGTGTTTACATGACCCTTGAAGGGGTGGGGTTAAAACTGACTAACCCTTGCATACGTCATCAAAGAAAAGTCAGTAATATCACCGGAAGAGCAAGTTATGACATTTTGATAAAATATTACAAGGTCACTTTTTTTATTTTTTTTTATAAAATAGCAAATATGCTTGGATGAATCGTTCACACTAACATGCATTACAAAATAAATAGGGTCAATTTCGATTTCATGCTGACTTTACGAATTATTTTGCATTCTAAATGTAATTAACTAAACTGAACAAAAAGCAAAAATACATTTGAGTGTCAGCTCAATATGGTCAGAAGCATATAAAACATTTGCTTTAGCATGTATTAGCATTATCAGATCAGAACATTTTAAACACTAGGCACAAATGAATGATATTACCTTACCTATGCACTCATCAGAGCACATGTACTATCCC
The DNA here is from genome assembly GCF_025860055.1 of Xyrauchen texanus. Lineage (NCBI taxonomy): Eukaryota > Metazoa > Chordata > Actinopteri > Cypriniformes > Catostomidae > Xyrauchen > Xyrauchen texanus. Next base: position 17,103,325 of record NC_068309.1, on the reverse strand, counting down.
CCAGGCCACGTATTTGACCTGAATGCCATTTCTAAATTTTGGTATTATGGACATATCAAATGAGCTTGATTTTGGTATCAAGACTACATACCCTCTAATAGACAGAACCTCACAGTCATGAGCAAGTGCGACAATGTCTGGAATCACATTCTCCTCCTGGAGGAGGTTCAATCCCCAGTTCGAAGTGCCAATGTTTCCCTTGAGACAAAGAGACAAATAGACAAGAAAAGCAGTTAAGAGTGAGGAGTTGACTAATGTAACTGACAAACAAAACAGTTATCAAAAAATCTGTATAGAATACATGTTTCAGCATGACTTATTCTCACAAGACAAATACCAAACTCTCTCCCACTCTCTCCCTCTCTCTCACGCAAACACATGCAAACACACACATACTTTTACTTTGCTATCTAAATGAGGACATACCATAGACTTGCCATAGATAAAGATATTGTTTTTATATAAAGCTAATCTTAAGTACTATTGACCAGTGGCGACCTTCTCTGCTGGCCTAACATGCCAAATAAATAAATATTTTTAATCGCATTACATTCTTAATCTACAAACAAATTGAGAAAAACAAAAAGTTTATCCAGTCAGAATTTATTCCTCTATGCTTTCAAGCAAAGTATGACAACTGTTTCACAGAATTTCCACAGAATCCCTCAACAGTGCAAATGAATGAGCAAATAAAGTCCGATTGTCAGATTCATCAGCCATTTGGTCTTGTTGGGTGTGATCTTTAGGATATGTCGAGGCCTTCTAGCTGGCCTTGAGTGGCGCAATCACTCTTTAAGTGATGTACGTAATTTGAAAGCGAAGAGCGCAAGATCGCAAGGATGTCATCACTGCTGCTATCGCCATTGAGAAAGAGATCCTTATGGATTTATAAACACGAGATATTCTGCATGACCGTGGGATTGGGTAATTTATTAAACAGGAAAGGAGGGCTGATTTTCACTTCAAGTAAATTGTTAAGAGCTTTTTGCATTGTTATAGCAAGTTTTCTAAATGTAAATTAGGCTGCTTGAGCATTCAGTGTCGGATCAAGTTTTGAAAAGTAGTGCTGCGTTCTATTCAACTCGGAAAGTCGGATTTTACAACTTCCTATTAGGAAAAGTGGAATGCATCTTGAAGACAGAATTACAATTTGTAGGCTTGTGCAGAAATTCTCAACTCCGATTTGGCAGAGATGCAGGTGCATGATGTCACACAAACATTTCGACACTCAGGCAGATATACAAAGTAAGTGATAAACATTCACTTTATTAAGTAATATCGATAAATGAGTTCATTTCCACAATACAGGATATTGAAGCATGTTTAACAAACGCCTGCAGAAACAGCTGTATAAAACATTATGATAATCGTACACCTGAAGCACAAATGCTAGCGCTGCATCATTGTTTATCAGTTGGGTTGCTAGGAGACATCTCTAGTGAGAGTCAAACTACTGCTTAGCTAACGGGAGCGTTGCACTTCCGAATATCAGGGAATTGAATGCATTTATGGTTGGAGATATCAAACAGGAATATCCCACATCCAACTTGAATGGAAAGCAGCTTAACCGTGTACCCTGATGAAACTAAATATATTGCAAGCAACATTTAAATCGTAAATATTATTAGATAGATTTTTCCAGGTATTATAGACTTCCTTAGTAGATTCATATGACAAAATATGATTTTTGAATGTCTGTTCAGGAGAAGTTCATTTCACAAAACATTCATGCTGCAGTTAAAATTAGGCTTGAGCTTTAAGTGTTGTTTCAAGTTCTGGCTTTCGTGCGTGGACATGTTTTTAAAATGTAATTTGGTATTACTTGTTAGCTGCGACATAATGCATGATGCCCAAAGGCATAGGGCGTCTTATTCATTGTGAAACTGTGTTTTCTTAATGGCATGAATCACACTGAAGGCCTAGACTTAAAATGCACGGCCCGCCACTGCTACTGACTGACTAACCCAAACCCTACCCATTGTTTTTCCAATTGAGGATGTCCCCAAAGAAAGGTTTAGTCAAATTTAACTCATTTCTGGGGACAAATTTGCACCAAAACTATACTCAAGTACAGCCACACACTCAGTAGCTCACCAGGGCCCAAAGTGAAGCCTTAAGTTGTTTGATGCCCTCCCATTTGTCTAGCACTGGGCAGCGCACTGTGTAGCTCAAATCAGGAACCACATTCTGTTAGAAAAATAGAAAGAAGGCATTAAATCGAAATGTGTGTCTAATCAAGCCACATCATACATTATATCAAAGCACATACCTGAGCTTCCAGTAAATGACAGCCTGTCTTATCATGTACAAGTTGTCCATACAAATGCACAGGAAGAAAAACATTTGGCCTTTGTAACCTGTAAGAAAACAAAATTAAGAAGCTGAAGAAACTCCCCAATTAAAAAGGAATATTCCGGGTTCAATACAAGTTAAGCTCAATCGACAGCATTTGTGGCATAATGTTGATAACCAAAAAAATATATTTCGGCTTGTCACTCTTTTTATTTAAAGAAAAGAAAATATAGAGGTTACAGTGAGGCACTTACAATAGAAGTGAATGGGGCAAATGCAGAAATGTGAATTTATAATTTTATAAAAGCACATACATTATGATTTATTTGAGCTGTAAAGTGGTTTAAATCATCCTTTTTACAGTCATTTTAGGGTTTTGTTGACATTACACTGTCATGGCAATGTAGTAGTAAAATTGGCTTTAACTTTACACAGAAAAGGATAGTAAGAGATTTTCTAACACTAAAATCATGTTAACATGATTTCATATTACATCATGTCTTGTGGCTATACTTTTGAAACAGTATTTTAACATTTACACATTGACCCCCATTCACTTCCATTGCAAGTCCCTCACTGTAACCTCGATGTTTGCTTTTTTAAAGAAAAGTAGGGAAGAGTGCAAATTATTTTTTGTGGTAATTAATATTATACCACAAATTTTGCCAATTGAGCTTAACTTGTATTGAACCCAGAAAATTCCTCTAACACAAAAACAAAGCTTGTCAGAATCATTGCACTTCAAACACCACTGATAAAAAAAATAAAAATAAAGTATAAAGAACCTTTGGTTGCTCCGTCGCACATAGTTATCTCCATCCACTGGTTTACGGTAAGTAGTGAGAGCTTCATTCAACTGTTCCTCTAGGAGGTCCACATACTTGAGGTTGTACTCCTTCAAAGCAACAAAGGTGTATTTTCTCATTAATAATATTATCTAGAGAGAATAGAGAGATTACTCTGAGCTGTATATAGCATACTTTAAGTAACCTAATGGAAGCTGTAGAAAAATAAGCATGGGGAACAGATGAAAATAGAAGCAAAAATTGCAAAGTAAGGCATACGTAGACTTTTCAAAGCCCAGGATAATGGCAAATAAGTACCTTCTGCCACTTTTCGAGTTGTTTAGTGACATATCCCCTCTCATTTAGATAAGAGAATCCCTTTGGAATGGACAAGAACCTGAAACCACGAATGCCAGATGATCAGAAGAGAGGGAACAGTTAGTTTCTAAGACCCCCTATGCAAACTTTATTCACATTATGCAGTGCACATTGTATTCATTATGCCTTAAAAGATAAAAAGGGAGAGCACAATATCTATTTGCACTGACCAGGGCTTTTAATCTCAGAAAGTTAAGAAAGTTCTGAAGCATTTCTTTAAACTTCACGACAGACAAGAGAATCATTGCGAGTGTTCGATCAAAGGTTTTGCTGGATTGTTTCCATGGTATTTCCCCGGAATATTCTCTGGACAATGTTCAAAATTTAAAAATAGCAGTCCTCATGAGAAGGCAACCCACATATAGAGAGGGTTCCCACACTTTTTGACCAATGGATTTCCATGATATTTCCAGTAATTCATGATTTTTGGACAAGGATTTTGAGTAATTCATGATTTTTGGACAAGGATTTTGTCTTAAATAGAGTCTGTACTCACAAAAATTATTTCTAACAAATGTAATATTATTTGGTTTAGGAAAGCTAGAAAAATATGTATATTCATAATATACAAACATATAAACAAATTTCCACAACATTTTAAGGTTTTACTAATTTAAACAACATTTCCGGGCCCGTAAATCACAAATTTCCATACAGGGCAAAAAAAGCTTTGTATGGTATATAATTTTTTTTTCTGGAATCTCGTGCGAGTGTGCTTCATTTTATACAGACCTGTAGTACTCTTTTCATAAGTACTATTTTTATTTATTTTATTTTTTTTCGAATACACACCCCATCTGCCCTTAGTCAAGAAATGTACCTCTGATTGGCTTACTTATAGTTGTCTCTGTATAATAAGCTATTATAGAAGAAAGTATTTTAACACCGAAAAGGTTACATCCTTCAGATTTAAATGTAAAACTTTTAAGTGAAAAAATGTTTTGTGGAAAAGTTACCACCTATGATTTAGTAATTTAAAGTTTAGTAACAGTTAAATAAATATCATAGCTTTACCGTAGCAGCAAAACCACACCCTTGTCTCCCAGGTGAGTTAGTGCTGGCTTCATCTGAATCAGAGCATGAAGATTTGCCTAAGAAGACAATATCATGGTTATGAAAAGAGGCCTGTATTCACAAGTCACAACATATCAACCAAGAAAAGAGGTACAATTACATTTTGATAAATCTGATTTCTATTATGGCACAAAGCCCATGCTTCTTATCTACAGTGGCAGTACATTGTAAAATCACTCAATTGCCTCCAACATCAACACACATTTCACAATTTCTCCCTGATTCCACCCCTCAGATAAACAAAACAGTTTTCCGCCAATTTAAACTGCTCATTGTACATCAAACAACACCCTTAGTACCTGATTTATCTCACCTCATCTTCACAGGCCTCATCCAGTATGTCCAAAGCCTCCAATGAGACAGCCTTGTTGCAGTCGTGTAGCTGAGTCACCAGCAGTTCAATACCCCAGTTGCTGAAGAACTCCACATCAGCTCGGAGAAGCACCCGCAGATGCTTGGTGGCATACAGTCTGGAGTTCTGTGACAAAATAATGTTCCAAGAATTACAATTATGATGTAGCAGCATAGGAAAAATGCATTTAATAGCATATATTGTATGCTTTGCTAATCATGGCTAAATGGGTTTAACTGTTTGGCACTAAGGTACACATAGGGCCCAAACAAAGTAGATGTTTGTCTTACATCAGTGGCAGCAGTGAGGATCTTTGAGAGAATAACTCGTGCTAAGCCATCACGGCTGTAGTCCAGTGTGGAAACAATTAGCTTTAGAAGATGGTCCTGATTCTTCAGGGAGCACAGGTTCAGCAGGCTGTCAAAATAAAGAGGCAAGAAACGAGAAGATATATAAAAGGATACTACAGTGTTTCCCATTAATTGACTAGATTATTAGTCTCATTTGCCCTGCCACGGAAACATTTTTACACATCTCATCTAAAATATTTTTGCACTTCTCAGTCTCATAATAACATAGAAAAGGTTGTGTTTTGAGCTCTCTCATGCGCCAGTCAGCTCCTCACCCACTGCTGTAAACTCACGTGCTCACACACGCACACGCGCACACACGCACGCACTGGAGTATTCCTGGATCCGTCTAACGTTATTTGGTTGAGAAGGTAATCTTTGAGGTAATTATCATTAACTCACATTAAATGAATCCACTGCATTTATACACTACTCCACACACAATTTATCATCATCAGTGTACAAGAGCAAACAGATAATATTTTCTGCTAAAGTTACAATCATGATGATTAATGTAAATTAACGTTAGTGTTACTAGGTTAATTGGCATAATGTTACACTGATTACTGCTTCACTAGCTAGCTATCGTTAGCACACTGAAGTAACAATAAAAGATAAAAGTTGATACTGACATCCCTAGTTTTTACCCCGCTTTTCAGATTGAGCATACAAAAATATTTTAAGAGATGTCAAACCCCAGATGAGGAAGAGACATGGTGTCTATGTTAAATGAGGCCCTGTGAGAGATTAGTTAGCACCACAGACTCTACCTCTGAGTGAAAATTGTGGGTTGGGTAGAGTCAATCCAGTTATTTTAGCCAATTGCTTTTGGCGAGGCAGGCCTTGGCTCTGTCAATTAAACCCTGGCTGGTGGTGAAGAGCATCATGTATATGGGGAAGAATTGAGGGCACTGTTTCTCACAGTTCAATTTTTTTCAAAGTTGCCTACTGCAGCTTTAAGAGCACAAAATTGTTTACAAGAGCACAACACTAGCCTCTTTTTATTTTTGCTCTCACAGTGCACCAGATGGAAGTATTTAACTTTAAAATGTACAACAATTTCTTAAGGGGAGCATTCCCCCAAACCCCCCCTAGAGAATCGAAGCTCCACCCCCCCATAGTCTCACAAAATTCTGTGGGAATCATTGATACTATTATAGCCAAGTTAGCATAGGGGACAATCGAAACTCAAAACTAATAATTCAGAGGTCTGCAGACGTGATCAGCTTGCCATCTTGTAGTTACGGTAATCTATGGCAACACTCATAATGCAAAAAAAGGTCTCTGTTTTTGATAACAGCTAAATATTTACCACTACATTAATTCACCTACATACAGGTGCATCTCAAAAAGTTAGAACATCGTGGAAGTTTATAATTCGGTTTAATATTATAATTCTGTTAGCTTTCTTATTTATTTTCAAAAGGGAGACTTTTTTTTTTGCACAAAATTCCATTACAAAAAATGGTTTCAAGTTTCAATTATAAAAAGCGTTTGTTCAACCAAAATAATAATAATTGTGTAATACCGTATAACATGAAACCATGATATTTTCTGAGATGGTAATCTCATACCAATACAAACCTACTGTCAAGTCTCACACAAAAGGGACTCTAGTTTCACCGCGCTGCTCTCACGCAGTGTTTATTTACCTGCCAGTATTTGCTCTTGATCTTCGTCGATATCTGTTTAGTGCTTACCCTGCAGTTTCGCCTGTTACCTCTTATTCAGCTCAGTGGACTTTAAACCCTGTGAATCCCTCTTCTTAAGTTTGTGAAGCTTCTCTTCTGTGTGATATCACATGTACCATTAAACCCATGTAAACCCTGTAAATCCCAGTAAATGCTCTCACGCTTGGTTTCACTAACTACAACTTGTGTGGCTTGAATTCCTGACAGTCATAATAAATTCATAAAACATTCTCTCCCAGCTAATGTTAATTATACAGGGGACCTTCTAACTAGGTACATTATGAAAATCGTTTGTCAAATTTTAGCTTTTTAAAAATGAACAAATCCATGCAATGGATGCAATAAATATGATAATATATTGCATATATAATTTTTTTATTCCTTGGTTAATTACATAATTAGTACTATTTACAGGTATTAACATTGATTTGTTGAACACGTGTTAAAAACCAGTACTGTATCTTTAAGAAAGCTGGCATTTCTGTAAAAAGCATCTGTAAATGAGCACATGTTAATGAGAGACTCATTACACACATTACACTGAACAACTTTTAATCTAAACATGCAGTGAAAGGATCTCACTGCTGAATAGTCCACCACTATCTACACAATTACTGGTAAGTGAAATCTGAACATTTACCAGCCAGTTGCCAATATACATTTTAGTCGCATAGCATGAAATGTAGCTGCTAATGTGAGCAATTTCCTCTCATTGTAGAGGGTTGCGCATAGAGCAAAACATCGATCTTGGGATTTACGAATCAATATAATTTAAACGAATGTTGTGATGCATCAGAAAATCTATATTTTTACCCACCCCTAGTTGACATACCTCTCATGCAACTGTATACTCAATGTGATATTTGTAAGGTCCCAGACTAACCATTGGAAGACACTGCACTTCTCAAGCATCTTTACACCATGTGGGTGTGCTGAAAGAGTGCCCAGGAAGAGGAAGTAGTGCTGGCTGAGGGTGGTAAGGAGGCCATTGCTCTGGAGACTACGGTCTGGTTTGAGCCCAGAGGACGAGGCTAGCCACTGCACAATGTCCTTCACTAAGTCTTCAAGATACGCCTGCCCATCCTGAGGAGACAGCAAAGTGGACAATGACAATGAACTAGTGCTGTGGATAACAGTTCACAGTTTAAGGCTCAGTTCTTCTCTAACATTTTATTCTCACCTCATCTGATTCTAGAAGGAATTCAATGAACTGACAGCCCACCACTGTTAGCTGTTTTGCCTTGCTATGGTCCAGCTCCAGGCTGGCATACAGTTTACTGCTAGGCTTGTAGAAGAACAGCAGCCTTCGCACAAATCTACAAGAGAAAGTGCAGGTTTATGGCAATAAAGGATTAACAACATTGTCTGAGAAGGTTTCATTGGAATAAGGCAACCCAACGTGCTTACTTGTGCATTTGTTCATCTTTGTTGTTCCGAAGGTTGACACTGGGCCACTGCAGCATTAGCACAAACAGCAAATTAGAAAAGACAGCACATTTCACAACTACATTTTGACCTTTTCAGAAGAAAATGAGAGTGTTGCTTGCCCCTGCTAAAGTCACTGCCACAATGCTTGGGTGTTTGCCAGGGTGTTGCTACTGTATGTGACTGCTAAGGTGTTCTGAGGCCAGTTTGATTTTGTAAATGGCTCAAATGCTGAACAATTTATTTAGGTATCCAAACTTTTTTGAAGAAGAAGAATTCAGATTAAGATGCGACAAAAAACAATGGTTTGTTTAAGTTTAATACTTTCATGTCATTTTGTCACATTGGCCTTAGTATAAACAAGTCTTCATTCTGTTTTTGAATGAAAAAAAATCTAATAATTTAGTTTGCCCACCTTCAGTATGGTAATGATCAGGACCCAGTTCCAGTCCAAATTCTGTTTATGATTGAGAATTTGGCTGTCTCTGAGGATCATCATTAGGGCATCCTCAGTGTCCTAAGAAAACAACGACAATACTAATCACATCCCAGCTGAAATTGATAAGACATTTCCTCCTACAGACGCAAGCACGTACTTTAATGACAAAAATGTCTCTTTGGGGTCTGAAATGCTGGTCCCGACAGTAATTAGCAGCCAGTGATTTGCGAATAATGTGGTCCAAGTAAAGACTGTTAGGTTTGGGGCCTTGTTTCTTCTGCTCATGGAATCGTTTCAAGTAATTCACTGCAGCGCTTGCCCGTCTGTGAATCATAAGCAAATAAACTACGATGTCAGATGGAAATAATCACATAGCTCTGACACTGTGCCATTTGTACTACTAGTTGTGAACAACAAGACAAGCTAACTCACAGTCTTTTCTCCTGAGGAATATCAAAAGAAGCAGCCATGTTCATAAGAGTGGGTAGGCAGTGCAGGTGGTGACTGTGGGAATGAGGGAGAATGGTGTTGGCCTGCAAATAAAATGGACAAGGTCATTTGAGGTATGGTAAAAGATTAAGCTGTATTCACGGTTGCATTAATCATGTTTATTCCAGTAAAATACCATATGCAAGAGTTCTCCCAAAAGGATGGTTGCGCAAACTGAAATGTTATCATCACTGCTGGTGATCACTTCAACCAGACCCTATAAAGAGATGTTAGAATGGTTTAAACACTTACAGATGGTTTTCTTACACTTTGGCTAGATTTTAACATTCTCTATTTCTCTGTCATTTTTAGAGATGCTTTGTAAAGCACTATTTTCTGTCTGTTTTCTATTTTCTGTAAAGTTGCTTTGGAACAATTATGCATTGTAAATAATAATAACAAAATAATAACTTTATTTTTATAGCACCTTTTAGCAATAACAAAACATAAAATCAAAACACACTCATTAAAACAAGCACAAAGTGCATGACAAAACTATATCAAAAAGGTAAAAACTAAAATGCAAAGTAGTAAAAACAAGTTTTTAAACCAGACTTGCACACAGACAGAACTAAAGACGTTCTGTCTGTGTGCAATAATTTAAAGATGAAAACAGTTCATTACAGTAATCAAGGCGAGATGAAGTAAAAGCATGTAAGATTCTCTGTATCCTTAAAACACAAATCCTGTCTCACCGTGGAAATTTTCATTAACTGATAAAAACATGACTGAACCTACAGGGTTGCGTTTTTAAAATTAAATTTAAGACCTTTTTCAAGACCTAAACAAATAAAATGACTACTGTATCCCCATACCAAAACAGACCAACACAATCTCAAAATAAATCATGTATCACATACCTTTACGTAAAACAGACAGAGGCACACATTCAACATGGCCATAACATTGCTTATCAGTAAAACAGGGTAGACTATATGCAAGTTTAAAATACTCCATACATGTTTTCCACATGTCACATTAAAACTGGTTTATGTGCCATTATATAAATAAATACAAATTAGAGGTCGACCGATATTGGATTGTGCTGATTCGATAATGTGTTGAAAGCCAGTTCGTTTTTTAAATTGGTAGCCTATATTAAATGTTTTTAGTCTTTCCTTCATGTAATGGGGAGGGTCAGACAGAGGCTATAAGAGTCCAAATTTAATGAAACTCCAGATGCACTTTATCCAACTTTGAAATACACCGGGGACTCTTATTTTGAAATGTTTGAGCTTCACTGCTTCCAGCTGCTCATTCAAACAAATAAGGGATATAAAATGTGTACTCCTAGTCTCCTACAATAATCTACAATGTATTACAATATAAATAATTAAAAGTAAACAAGATCATATTTCATCAATACTACATCATCATTATTAACAGTTGATTTTAGTGATAGATTGTCATAAATTTCCAATATTGCTTAATGATTGTGAACTGCTCTGCGACAGCTGAAAGCACTCAAATCACAGAACTAAGAGATAACATATATAGAGAAAACAAGATTGGCCCTAACAGGGATCCTAGCAGAACACAACAATTTATTGTTGAAGGAGGAGGAAATCTCACCTCCAACAGACCCTACACATTTTTTTTCGACAAATAGGAAACAAACCAGTCTAAATCCATCACAGATATTCCCACCCACCTCTTCAATGTATCAATTAAAACTTGATTTTTCTACACATGATAAATTTAATTAATAAGCCTTTTTCTTCTGTTCATATTCACAAAAGTCACTCTAAAAACGAATCACTTGGATATTTATATGGCATAATACCTCCAAAAGTCCACTGTGAATGAACGCAGAAAGTAGCAAGGCGAGATAGTTATCCATTAAATCAGGCCTAGATGCAAACACAGAACACAAACATGTTAACTCTTTCAAGGTGGATCATTATTGTTCAGATCTCTTTTACTTAAAGGTGAAGTGTGTCATTTTTTCAAATGGTAAAACTCTCTCATTCCAGCATAATATACAGAAACAAGCACAGTACAAGTAAGCCTCATAGTAACCACAAAATTAAACATGGTAACTATATTAAAGCTAACGCTTTTCAGGTTGATTTCTCTGAAAAGTATTAATACTGGAGCTCTTTGGCACTTAAAAACATCGTTTGAGCATCCCAATCAGTGCAACATTGGCTCAACGAATTGTGTTATTTTGGGAATGGAATCTGTATGGAAGACAGAGTGGGTTAAAAAAACCAGTCTGAAGACAGCTCCTTTTGTTGGCTCAACTGGCACAGAAATTACTCAATTCACCTCAATTTATTGTGTAATTTTAGGGTATATTAAGCTGATCAAATCTCTTACCTTGACCGTGCTCTATGGGGAAGTATAATTTTTGCTTCGGAGGCTACAAAACCATCTGACAGTCTCCAATTGTCCTGAAACCTACTGGGATCTAGAAAGAGAATACATGACATTGTTCCTGTGAATATGACTTCACATCGAAACATAGTAAATGCGTGAAAATGAATGGCTGTGTCTCGTTTTGAACGCTGCATGCTAGGTAGGACATGTACTTTGAAGGCTGCAGTATACCAAGTGTCCTCCTTTAAACAAAACTAGTTTAAACGAGACCTTCGTAGGATAAATTGAAATGGAATGTAACAAGGTTCCTATGACAACATGCCACTCTTCAACAAGAGCGAGCTTCTAAAGTCCCTTTAGAAGGCAATGTATGAGGTAAATTTTAGGAGAGTTATGATATAAAGAGCAAAGAAAACAGATTGTACTGTTATATTAATATAATTATACATATTATATACTCTGCACCCATCTACTGAGGTACTTCAACTTGGGAATTCGCATTCCTTGCATGTGAACATCATATTTACGGGGGCGAATTGGCGTAATAGACCTTTCCATTGAAGCAAAGAATTGTGGGTTGCGAGTGCCCACGAAGAATACCCCTCATGCATCCTCAGAATTCCCGTGAAAGTAGGTTGCATTCAAAGGCTGCATTAAAGTGTCTTACTCGCTTTTCTGAAACGAGACAGCCTCGATGAAGTATGGGGCTGGCAAATGCGACCCCAAGAGGACGCAACCTTCCACACACGACACAGCCGATATATATTAACCAGCAGGAACAGAGAGCGGTCACACTCACCCACACTGAGAAGAGCTTCTATAAAATCTTGTGTCACCACAGGAACAGGAAGCCTGAATATATCATACATCACCTCCAGCAGACCTTGCTGAGAAGAAATTGAAAGAAATTTAAATTTTGTAGAATATATGGATAGTTGACAAAGTATAACATTTCCTTGAACTGTTTTTTATTTAACATCAAGCTTATACCTTTAAAATTACATATATGTTGAAGGAAAAGTGTAAGTCAAAAATCCATTAACTGGTCACCATTTCTTTTAAGTTCACCATTTCCATTTAAAAAAAGTCCTGTACATTGGGATAGGTGCATTTCTTGTAGGCTTTCAATTACAGCATGTGTAATATTATTAGACATTGAGCATTACATAAAAAAAGCATGTATAACAATAGAAAAATAGAAAAACATTGATGCTTTGAAATGTTAACCACCCATTTACAGAAATTACAAGACATGCACCATACCCAACAATTAGCTTTTCAAATAAGAGGAACTAGTTATTTAATTTGCATACTGTGTGTAAAGTAAGCATTCTAATTATATTTCATCATACCCTCACTTCCATATTTGGTATACACAGCAGACCAGTGAGAGACTGGATTCCAGAGTTGCCTGTCTTGCAGAGATTAATGATGCCTATGGGTACAGTGGAACAAAAAATAGATTCAGTCTGAGACAGATTTGCCACATATACAAACAACTACTGTAAATCAGGAGTACTTATCATGGAATTCCATGTAAAAGAAGCATACTGAATGATCTCATTTTACAGAAGGAAAAACAGATCCCAGTATTGTCTTAATAATAGTGTCTTAAGTCATGTGTTCTTGAGTGATGTGTATTTTTATTTCATAGTACTGATAGCAGCAGATGTGTAAATAACAAATCAGTCAACAAGTCTGTGCCCACAGAATTTCCACAGAAGTCAAAAGCTTATCTTTTAACAACCAATAAGAGTGCTGTACTACCTTTTTATTTTTTTAAACATTTTAAAATGTGTTTAGTGTTTAGTAAAACACATTATATTACTACATTGTTTAACTTATATCTCACAAGCAAGAGTGTTGTACTGAATAGAAGTTTCATAAATGTTTTTATTTATAATGTGATGCTCTATTGTGCAGCACTTTATTTGACAAAAATGAAATCAATGTTGTTTTTTAGATTATGCTGTGAATTTATGTTGTATTTTCATTTGATTAAAGTTTGATTTCATTTGATTAAACATGATGATGATATTGAATTAAACTTAAAAAAGAAAACTTGGAATTTGGGGGAAAATAAAAAGGAATTCAGAAAAGAACTAAACCTGATTTTATAAGGTCCTACTTAAAAAAATGTGAAGCAAGGTTTACTTAATTGAAAAACACTTGAAGGAACCATGAAGTGCGTTCAACAGCATATTATTATTATTATTATTTTTGTGGTATCGAAATTGGTATTAAGAATCATTATATTTTAAATACTACTAAAATTTTGGTATCATAACAAAACTAGTCAACTTTATCCTTGGAAGCACTTAATGACAACTTATTAGAATAAGTATTCTGATATAGCCTTACCTGACCAGGAGCGAAAAGAAGCAACAATTGACATCTTACTGGCCAGAAATCGAGCCTCCCTGTCTTCCCTGAAGAGTGGAAAACCATTCAACTATAAGTGAAGCCTATAACAGTTGCATGCTAGCTTGCTTTTCCATGGTAAATTCTACTATGCCTATGAAGAGTCTTAAATATTGCAAACTCACTTAAGTTGACCCTCTGCTGTGTCTGCGTTGTGTCTGTAGTGAAAGTCTGTGTAAGGTGCCAGGATTTGCTGAAAAAAAGGCAAATCATGGTTTTCAACTTAATTCATGAGAATTCTGACGGGTTTGTTATTGGATAGAGATCCATACCTCGAGTTCCACCTCTGACCGAACGTATTGCCGTGTGTGTGGGTGGTTGAGCAGGTGCAGGATGGTGGTCATCAGAGCCTCATTGATGCGACTGAGCTGACAGTCAATTACATTCTTCAAGATGGTGCTGAGACCACCCCTCTTCGCCACAATCTCAGGGTTCTCTAGTGCTGCACGCACAAATGGACATGCATGAGGTTGACATCAGCGTTCTTGACTTGATACGTACAGAATACTCTTTAAGCAGTGTATAAACCCACCAAGTTCACAAATAATGGCGATGCAGGCACGAACCATACGGTCCCGTTCCTGCAGACCGTCGTTGCCCACAGCCATGAGGGAGTTTGTGACTGAGCTTGGGAAGAGCAGGGCGTTCACAGTGATCATCTGGAAAAGTTTGTGAGAGAAAAGGGAACGTCAAATATTGGGAGTATCTTCAGAAACATTTATTTTGTTACACGGCACAAACTAAAATATCAACCTAAGACTAATGGACTATGCAAAGGACACATATTTATGTATTGGTCTTGCTATATAAATGAGTTCGCTCATATAGGCCTACTATAATATAATCAACACTTTTATTATATAATCAATGTTAATGAAGAGAAGAAATGGTTCCACTTCACCTTTCTCACCAGTCGGAGAGCTTGTGTGCGTTCCACCTCATTACTCTGCTGGATGTCAATGCATCTACAGGTCAAAATGACATAAGTTATCAACACAGTATATGTACTGCTTTATTAAAGAGGCCCTATTATGCTTTTTGGGATTTTACCTTTCCTTTAGTGTGTAACATAGCTCTTTGTGCTTTTAAAAGGTCTGCAAATTTACAAAGTCCACGCAAAAGGGAGTTAATCTCTCCCACAGACAACACTGCTCAAGAACTACAAGAAATGGGCTGTTTGTAGTCCAGCCATTTCTTCCGTAAATTATCTACTAGGGTTGGGCGATGTCCCCTAAATTGGCAGTTGACGATGTTGACAGTAAAACATCGCGATGGACGATGATATCGTCGGTGGGGTGGGGCGGGGAGGGGGGATTATATAATTTCATATAATTTTCAAAAATTATATGAAAAATTATAATTTCGTTATTTTACTAACCCAACTAATGACTCGTCGGCGCTTTATCAGTAGGTTGCACCGACAAATGAAGCATTTTTTTTTTAGCTTTCACTTAAGAGAGTTGTGCACTTTTTATTTTAATATATCTCTTTACATAAATACTATTTTCCACTTAAAAACTATAATTTCGTTATTTTACTCACTGATGAGCAAAAGGTTGAGGCAGAAATGACCATGTACCTGCAGGAAATGGCCACTGATGGGGAAGAGGACCCGCTGACTTGGTGGAAAACGAACGACAAAAGGTTTCCGTTCATGGCAAGATTAGCACGGAAATATCTGTGCATATGTGCTACCAGTACTCCATCAGAGCGGGTCTTCAGCACAGCGGGTGGTGTAGTTACTCCAATCCGCTTATTAAAACCAGATAAAGTGAATATGTTGGTATTTCTGGCCAGAAACATCGAAATTTAAACATGGTCTATGGTGAAAGATATTAGACTTCTTTACGCATTTTTCGCCATCCGTTGCGGAGCTATTCGATTTTGCATATTATTTTTTAAACGTTCATTTGTGTAGTTCATATGACCACTTTACAATATTTCAATAACATAATTTATTTTGTAGCCTGTGCTGAAGTTAATTGTGCTGCTAATTATAAGTGAAATGTTAATGCTGAGTTTCGGTCTGAGTGTTGTTCCCATTTTCTTGTTCTTTATTTGTTGTTCTTCTATGTTTTAATAAATGTGTGTTGTTCATATTCACCTTGTTTCTTTCATTTAATTTGACATTATGGATTTATGGCCAAGGACATTTTTCTTTAAAAGTATTAACCAGATAAAAGTTATTTGACGTTCGCTGGTCTGGGTTTATCTTAAACTGCCACTTCAGTGTATACAAGAGCTATGTGACAATGAGCAAGATTTTCTGAGACACTACAACTACTAATAATTAATTAATACAGGCTATTTTCTTGAAGCCTACAACATAAAATATTTTAATCTAAATGTACAGTGTAAGACATGTAAAAAAAAGACAAGAAGCTAACAATGTCCAGATCAATATTTGTGTAGCCTGCCTGACACGGTACTTTCACAGACTAACACGTCACGTCTCTGGCATATACTACAGTATTTAAAATAGCATATATGCATTAGTTATATTCTCAATTTAATTTACAGCGCAATCCCTGCAAAGTTTTTAGGTTAACTATAGAAGAGACTAGGATTAGTAAGTCACACTAGCAAGACTCGCAAAAGGGGGCGTGGCATCATGATGGAGGCTCGACATCGTGATGTTGGTCAGCCATCACGATGGACGATGATATCATCCATCGGCACAACCCTATTATCTACGTCACTATGTAACACATTTGCATACTGCCCACATAAGGGCTACTTTGGCCCGCCTTCAAACAAACTTAGTTATAGCTGAGGCCAGGATGAGTTGAGTTAATGTTGTCGCCATGTTGAGATGATGCCGTTTTCTTCACTGCGAAAGCAAAACCTCTTTCAAAAGGCAGACAAACTGAAGTATCAGTGGTTAAAATGTATTTTAACCACTATTCCTCAGCAGTACAACCACAACCAATCCCGGATTTTCAAGATGGTTACTCCTGAAACACGGTGCAGTTCCCACATTGCTGGGACAATCTGGCACTTCAGGATCAAAACCTGTAAGTATGCTTTATTATTTGTTGATTATCTGCTACTGAGAGTTCAGAGAGGCCTCTGATAACCTGCTAGCTAGCTACTGTTATTTTGTTCAAATAGATTTGATAATTATCTGCGGGCCCACTTTTACTTACAATTGTGTAGAATTATGCAGATTGTTTGTCATTCTTACTATCCTGAATAGTGATCAAGTGTGGAGATGGATTTATTTTTACAAATGGTCATTTTACATCTGCAATCCACGGTTGTGCTCTGCTAATTTGCTATGTAATGTTATTGTTTTAGTAAGGGTTTACCATTCAGCTGTGGGCCGGCTTTCACCTAAAACAGTGTAACAAAATGGTCGATCTAAAGAGTCTCATAATTATTAGGGCTGTCGATTTAACGCGTTAATAACGTGTAAATTAATTTTACAAAAAATAACGCGTCAAAAAAAATGTACGCAATTAATCGCAATGCTTTCCTGAGAAATTCCTGAGATAAGCAAGCTTGTAGTACCACCTGTTTAATCCAGAGGGCAGTAAGTGAAATTTCAGCTGTGTGAGCAACACACAGTTTATTAAAGTGAACAAAACATTAACAACCCTTTATGGACACACAACACAAACATGCGTTACGTTCTTGCTTTCAAAACACTTGAAGGAGCGCAAATGCGAACTAAGGGATCTCAAGCTGTGTTTAAAGATTGAGTATTAAACTATATTAAACTTTATTTAACTAATATTTTTACGACGCAACACACCTGAGACGCGACACAAGCATGTCTGACGCAGGTCGTATGGTCTTTACCTCAAAAATTTTTAATTACCAACAAGGTTAAGGAGGTGTCCTTTAAACTGTTACACCATTTTTACCCAGTCAATCTTTAAGAAACATGCCCCCTGAAATAGATCCACTTTGCACCTTCTGTAATGCTGTAGATGAATCTGCCCCTCACCTTTTTTTGTGAATGTGTCCACGCTGTAGTATTTCGGAGAAAATTTTGTTTGTTTGTACGTACCTCTATTTTAACTAGTTTTTCTTTGTTTTATAAAGACGTTTTATTTGCTTTTCACAGTTTTGATAACTTAACATTTTCTGATTAATCTGTTTATTTTCCTTGCCAAGTTTTTTTTATACATAAGTGTAAATGTATGTCTATAAAGCCCCTATTTGCACTTTTTTGTAAAGACTTGAAATATTATTTAAATACTCTTTGTACCTCCAACAACTCCAAAGCATTGAAAACCATTGCACTATGTAATTAATATAATGTCTTGGCATTATTGTAAAATATATCTGTAGTATTGTGTACTATGTATACCCCTGGATTGTTTCTATAAAAAAAAAAAAAAAAAGTCTGACACAGGTGTACATTGACGGTTCTTAAACAAGCCCTCATAATAAATCTCCAACTGATTGACAAATTCACTTGTGAAATGGATTGCTGTGAACTGTTTGCCAATGATTGACTTATGATCAATAATATGGTAGTAAACAATACATTGTATTCTAAAGCCGCTTTTTGTATCGTCTTATCAATGATTAACTCTTCTGCCACAAGAATGTAATGCATTTTAATTATCTGAATATTTTTTATTTTTTTATTTTATATATAATTTTTTAATATTTAAAAAGATAACTGTATAATTATTTCATCACTATATATTGAATTATTTTTATATGAGGGGCTTTCTCAGCAAATATTTGTATATGCGATTAATTAATCGGGACACCATGTAATTAATTCAATTAAAAAAATTATCGATTGACAGCCCTAATAATTATATAATTACAAGCTGTAATTTTAATTTTACGGCTATCCACGGTAGTGCATGGCTAACTCTCTAATACACCCGGTATTGTCCAACCAGGAGTAAGCCTCTGTTCTCCGTTCATATCTCGGGCGATAACGTTCGGCTGCACCCATTCCAGCAAAATATGACTAACTTAGATGCACTACTTGTCTTTTACTTGAAGCTTTGTTAGATTTGCAATAATCAACAGTGTACTTGTAAGAAAGCTACAAAATGTAAACTTATCACTGTGAAACATCCTGCTCAAGTCGTGCTTGCAAAGTTCGGCTGCGGTCAGCTTGTTCTTCCAAACTTTCATTATTTCATTCATTATCGGACACGGGCTAGAGCTGGTACAGGAAAAACCGACGTCATGGTTTTTTGAAACCACAGTTACAATAGTGTTTACAGAACTGCTCACAAAGCCTCGGGAGCTGAAACTTGGTTACGGTTATGGACATTACATTTCCGACACGACCATGACCAATTACAACAGACTACACCAGCTGACCAATCAGAGCAGACTGGGTATGAAAAAAATGTATGGTATGAGAAAAATTTGTTTTTTGAACATGTAAACCTATTCTAGCAGACCCCCAAAATAAAATGACGTACCTGTAAATTAGCATAATATGGGCTCTTTAAAGGAATAGTTCACCCAAAAAATTATAATTGAAAATTACAAAAAAAGGAAAATGTATTTTTCTCAATATGTAACAACATAATGCTTAAAAAGCATTTTCCGAACAAAGGCTTCCACTGAATTCCACTAGAAATGCACTAAAAATAGCACAAATTCTAGTAACATTAAACATTTCTTAAAGTCTTAATTGGAGTTTGTTAAAGTCAAACAACTAGTCCCCACATAGTTTGCATTATTTTTATTATGGCAATTGGCATTAAATCTCAAACACACATCCAAAATATTAATCAGCAGGCAGACTTTGGCTATTCAATTTACTATAACAATTGTGAAGCCACGTTCATGATTTGCGTCAGGGCATCAATGCCAGCATCAAGCAGGCTTTGATCTCCATTTGAAAAGTGGTGCAGACAATGTCTCATTCAGTGTTTTCGTGGTAGTTAAGACTTAACCTGCTTCTGTGGTACTTAAATTGTGCCTTACAGAGGCTGCAAAGTACTTGCTTTCTGTCAGAAGCCTGCTTTTGCACATACAAATAGTATCAAGTTTCCCATTGCTGTTGTTTGTGCGTTGTGATGTGTGTGTCAGTGTCACATCGCAAAGGTTCAGCCCTACTCCGACCAGTGTTTATGCTGGTTTATACAGTAAATGTGTTAACTTTATTTATTTGCATGCGTTAACACATTCATTTTGACAGTGTAATCAAGTTTCTCTTATGAACGTGCCAAGTAGACTGCAGATGTCAAGATTAAGTTACATTTTGGTCTTTTTCTCACACAAAATTCATCAGATCTCTTTAGAAAATATGGATTGCACTTTATGCTGCCCTCATGTCCTTTTTGGAGCATGAACGTTTCCGAATCATATATCCTATAAAAATATTTGTTCTTATTTCGCAGCAGGAAGACATACGTGTTTAAGACTATTCCTTTAATATTCCTATGCAAGGTCTAACTTGCTGGGTGTTCAGACAGGCAAGAGGGCAGAGAGAGAGAGAAAGATATTGCTGGCTCAATTCTGCGCGGGAAGCAGAGGAAGTCACATCCTTACCGCAACGCTGTGCTGCAGATTGACTCTAACTAGACTTGACTAGCTCTTCACATAAACTCTAGTTCTGTCTCACACAGAGAATGAGATCTTAAAACAAAATGACTCAAAACTCACCAAGCATTAGCATCAAGCCTTGTTACTGATGGAAGCAGTTAAGAGATTATTTCACTGTCCCGAACCAAATACTAGTTTAGACCAAACCACAACTGCCCAAGTGACTGGCCAGCATACATAGCTAGGAGAAAATTTCATTCTGACCTGGCAATCAGGTAATCCACCTGGAGCCGCAGAACTTTCTGCAGTATACTGCTGTCTCTGATGAGGTAGCGGAGAGCACGCAGGCCAGCCGCCCGCACCTCCTTAGCCTCATTGAGGAGCGCCAACCTGAGGCTGGGAAAGAGCCAGATTTAAAGACAACATGAAATCCCATTCACAACACATTTAACTTGCATAATATGCAGGGTTCCCACACCTTTTCAACAATAGATGTTCATGAGTTTTCTAGTTGTCCATGTATAAGGTTTTTTGTATTATTATTAATTTTGAAGAGAATATCCTCTCAAAAAGTCATTTCTAGCTTTTTGAAATATTTTAGAGCCAAGCATGCTAGAAAAAAGATTTTTTTAAGATTTCATTAAAGCCATCATATGTCATATGCCATCGAATTGAATTGCAAAAGTAAATAATGTTTGTAAAACAGCTTTCCGAATACGCCCCTTATCTACTGTTGATCAAGCAGTCAGATATTCCCACCCTCAACTCACGCCATTGGTTGAGTAACAATGTTGGGGTGGATCTAAAAACAAAACACAAACAGGAATTTTTATAGTGCCACAGAGACACAGTCTTTACAGTTTTTGAGAAAATTAACCTATGAATGGCTTACTAATAGTTGTCTCTGCATATTAAGCAGGGATCGAAGAAAGTATTTTAACACTGAAAAAGTTACAAATTCAGCTTTAATTTCCCTGACTTTTTCAGGCCCGGAAATCAGGAACATGGGACACCGAAATGTGCCATATTTCTGAACAATGAAGAACATTTAGTGAAAAATAATGTAGGGCGGGACTAGGTTTCATTTATGGACAATTGATTGGATCATGAAAACTTGTTAATCATGAATAAGGATATTGGTTAATATTATCATTCTTCACCAACACAGCTTTGGTTGTCAGTTGAAAATGTGTATATTTAGATAATAAATTATGAAAACATTAATAAATTATGAAAAAGAATAATTATAATGCAATCTCAGTGCATAGAATAATGCACTGATATAATGTGCACAATAAGACAATTATTAAAAAAAAGAATACTGTGATAACTGAAAAACGCTTATGACATACACACATTTCTAACACCAAATCATAAAAATACGCTATGACTATACTCAAAAAACCTTTAGGGTTGCACACCTTTACAAAGTTGTTCAACCTTACAACTTAGATGTCATGCAATTTACAAAATGCTTTATGACTCACCAAATGATAATTTCTTCAAAGGTAAAGCCAAACTTCTCCTCTGAGTGCCCAACATTGCAGAGCAACTGTTTTAAAAACACAAACAAGCACCGATGAATTTGACATGGCAACAAGTAGAGACATTGATGTCTCTTTTACATGACTCACTCAAAATTAAGTATTGTTGGAATACTTCAGGGCATTTGACACAGAGAAAATCATACTAATTTACAAAACATTGAGGGTAAATTATTTTTCATTGGCAATTGTGTTTGTCTGACAGCATGGCTGGCTTGCTTAAACATGTCAAACTAAAAGGGCACAGAGTCCACTTACGACACCAGCCTGCATGATCACCAGCCAAAATCTAACAATGCTGTATCAGCTTTCCTAACATTCTCTCTTTATGGTTAATTCAACTACTGAGTGTCATAATACTAAACAGATGTACCAGATCAGACAGGCTGCAATGACTGTCCTAGATATTCAAAGTAAGAAAATGTTCTGATTCTTGGGCCTTTGACACGTACCATTATCCCAGCATTTCCTGTTCCACTATAACACCTATTTGATCCAGTCATGTCAAACACAAACCTTGATGAAGTTGTTCAGGTGGCCTAGTTTACGCATGTTCGAGACTCCCTGCTGTTTGGCCACATTCTGGAGGATCTCTCGCATATTCTCGGATGGGTCTAGAAAAGGAGATGATTGAAGATTTGTGAGAAAACACATATTGGCACAAGGCAAATTAGCTTTAATCATCTATCTATGAGCACTGAAGCATGTCACATGGGACCTTAGTGTATCTGTGTTGACAAATGATGCTTAAACATAGTGGAACATCCTGTCATCAAATGAAAGAACTTGTCATAAATAACACACTTTGCTCAGTTTTGTAAGGAACTCTTTCAGCATGCATCCAAAAAAGCATTCAAAGCAGATTAATACAAGTAATTTGCATACATGACTTTGTATGGTTCTTTAACATTCTGAATTACTCACACAGAAACCAGAGGACCATTTTTAAGCAACAAGCTACAAGAAACTGTAGGAAGTGAACAAACAGCAACTATGAGTCATGACAGCAGACATCAAAACAAGAACTCCCAAATGTAATGGAAAAAGAACTCGCTCTTCAGGAGGAAAAGGATGGAACATAACCCCTTTAACTTTGGGGCATTGTTTGCTGCCTGCCACCTGCAATTTTTTACACTCAAATTTAAGAGCTCACAATTCGCACATACTTTGGACTAATTGCCAAAAAGTGGTCTCATATTTCAGAAATCCCTTAAAAAAAAAGACTCCAATTATTCATAAATAATACTGTATATGTTTCCAATCTAATGATGAATAGAAGAAGAAAAAAAACATTTGTCCTAAATTTGTAAGCATGTAATTCTGGTTCTGTTCGCTTCATCTCCCTACAAAAAGTCTTATTGTATTCCACTAGTTGGCAAAAACTACTAGAATGTTTTTTGTCCTCTATCACCTTACATCACAAAATGCTGGATTGCATATTTTGTTCCGGACATCTAAATTATGACATCGGATTATTCACCCAAGCAAGCTTACAGACAAGTATAGCTCATTTTATAGAAAAAAAAAGGTTAAAGCAGATACTCTGTTACGTTTTTAGCTATTTGGGGCTTAAAGTAGCAGTGATTGCCACTTAAGAGACATTTTTATTTGATGTCTTACAGAAATCATATTTTACATTCTTTTGAAAATATTTGAAACTGTGATATTAGAGCAACAACATAAACTCTACATTCCCATTCCTGAGAATGGGAGCTTTCATTTAATATAGGATTTGTCTACTTAAATGCTATTCGAAATATTTATATTAGAAAAATATTTATATCACATTACCTCTAGGTGGTGCTCCAGGCCTTGTTTTAGGCTTTTATTTTATGCAGCATAAATGCAGTATTGCTGGTTATCTATAAGGAGGTTCAGAATCAAACAATCAAGATTTCAAACAATACCACATAAGCCTGCCTTCTGTATACAGGGACTTGGGGTTTTAAGTTAAATATTTATCAGGACATAGGGCCCCCCTTTTGGGCCCACTGGCAGATCCACAGAGTTGAAGGGAGAACAAACTATTTAGATACGTTTCAGATTATCAAGATTTGGTGAAATAGCTAGCCTACACATTGGCGGCCAAACGTTTGGAATAATGTACAGATTTTGCTCTTATGGAAATAAATTGGTATTTTTATTTACCAAAGTGGCATTCTACTGATCACAATGTATAGTCAGGACATTAATAACATGAAAAATGACTATTAAAATTTTAAATGTTTTTTTTTTTCAGAACTTCTTAAACTAAAGATTTCTTATAAAAATTCCTCAACGTGCAGCAATGACAGCTTTGCAGATCATTGGCATTCTAGCTATCATTTTGTTCAGATACTCAGGTGACATTTCACCCCATGCTTCCTGTAGCACTTGCCATAGATTTGGTTGTCTTTTTGAGCACTTCTCACGCACCTTACAGTCTAGCTGATCCCACAAAAGCTCAATGGGGTTAGATCCAGAACACTCTTTTCCAATTATCTGTTGTCCAATGTCTGTGTTTCTTTGCCCACTCTAACCTTTTCTTTTTGTTTTTCTGTTTCAAACGTGTCTTTTTCTTTGCAATTCTTCCCATAAGGTCTGCACCCCTGAGTCTTCTCTTTACTGTTGTACATTAATCTGAGTCTTGAGTGGGTAGAATTCAATGAAGCTGTCAGCTTTCTATTTCTCAAACTAGAGACTCTGATGTACTTATCCTCTTGTTTAGTAGTACATCTGGCCTTCCACATATCTTTCCGTCCTTGTTAGAGCCAGATGTTCTTTGTCTTTGAAGACTGTAGTGAAAACCTTTGTATGAAATATTCAGTTTTTTGGCAATTTCAAGCATTGATTCATTCCTCAAAACAATAATTAATTGATGAGTGTTTAGAGAAAGTGGTTTCTTTTTTTTGGCATTTTTGACCTAATATTGATCTTAAGACATTCCAGTCTATTGCATACTGTGGCAACTCAAAAACAAACACAAAGACAATGTTAAGCTTCATTTAACGAACCAAATATCTTTGAACAGTGTTTGATAAAATGGCAAGTAATTTTCTAGTACCAAATTAACAATTTAGCATGATTACTCAAGGATAAGGTGTTGGGGTGATGACTGCTGGGAAAGAGGCCTGTCTAGGTTTGATAAAAAATTACTTTTTTCAAATAGTGATGGTGCCGTTTTTACATCAGTATTGTCCTGACTATACTTTGTGATCAGTTGAATAGCACTTTGGTGAATTAAAGTACCCATTTCCTTCCGATTCTGTACATTATTCCACATTTTTGGCTGCCAGTGTAGTTGAAAGTGTAAATAAAACATTGTGTATTCTGTATAGTCAGAGGTAAACTTAAAATTTCTTGGCTAAATGAAATGGTTATTTAAAAAAATAAAATAAAAGGGATAAGCACATGTTATACACAAGAAAGACTGTAAAGTGATGTAATTGATGGCCTTTCTTTCTACAGTAAGGGGGTCAAAGTTATATTATGATAGCTCTACAACCTCAGGGCATTATTCCTTAAGGTGGATTTACACAGGATGCGGTGGGCAGCAGGATTTCTTGCGATCTTGCCGCTTCTCATTACAGGTGTTTTCCATTCACACGAGAAGTGGTGAACTTCTGCTCATATACTGCATCTATGAGGCGATTACTGTAAATATTGTATTCGTTTTCATGTAAGTGATTGCACTTAAATAAAATGCCACTTTTTTTTCATAAAAAGTTTTATAAATATAAATATTGTAATAAGCTATTTTTTGTATTAAATGTCAAATAATAGTTTAATGTCTCCACATTTGATGAGTTCCGCTTTTTTTCAATGACTAAAGAAACAGACTGCATGTTACTTCATATTTTTATTTGCAAATTGGTACCGTATAAATAACACATCAATAAATATAATGGGAGGGCTACAAATGAACATTCATAATTGACAAATAACCTGCCTTGGCAATTGTAATTTAAAGTTGATGTTTCAGACACCTGTTGCAGAAGAGAAAATTATAGTATATGGTTCATGGCCCTTTTGTCTACTGTAATTGGGTACGGGATGGGCAAGGAGGCGGGAATAGGATGAACAGTGAACGTAAAGTTTAAAGATATAAATTAACTTAAAACAACAAAACAAAGACATACAGATACACATCGCGCCATGTGTCTCTCTTTCTCAAACTGGCGCCTCCGGCTCATCTTTATCCCCCTCCCGGGTGATTAGCCCAATTCCTCGTCACACTCCTCCATCGCCCAACTCCCTGAATCGGGGGAAACCCCCAGCATGATGCACTCCCCTCCCCTCCCGTCCTACCAGCATGTCTTTCCCACCTTTCTGGCAGCCCTATGAGAGACGAGGGGAAGGAATGGGGAGAGGGAAAGAGTGAGGCGGATTGACAGAAGAGAGAGGGGATAGAGAAAAACTTGCTCGCTGGTTCGCGGACATACTGTCGCCCCGTCCTCACCCACTCATCCGCCCTCTGGCAGATGCCAGCTCGCTTCTCCCCCGGCGGACAGCAGCAAGTCCTACGGCCCCTGGTGGACTGAACTGCTCCTCCCTTACTTGGTGGATGGCGGCGGTTCCTCCATCCCCAGGTAGATGGCCAGCAGTGGCGAGGACTCTGTGACAGCACATCCCTTCTCCTTCCAGTGTTTTGGCACCAATGTAATGGGGTATGGGACGGGCAAGAAGGAGACGGCAACTGGCTGACCAGTCAACGTAACGTTTAATTATATAAATTAACTTAAAATAACATTAAACAAAGACACACACAATGTGGCCACGTGCATCTCTCTCTCTCTCTCTCTCGAACTGGCACCTCCAGCTTGTCTTTATCCCCCTCCCGGTTGATTTGCCGAATTCAGGGCCTGCCATGTGTCCTCGCGGCCCGGCCCTGCTCTCCTTCTCCTCAAATATACATTGTACAATCGACTACTTTCCAAACATAAGCTATACATGTTTCCATAGTCTATTTTCACCTGGTACACCGACTTGTCCACACGCAGCTTTCCATGAGGCTGTTTTCCTGCTTATGTCTCAATAAACACTCAAAGAAACATTATATGTCAGTAGTAAATTCAGCAACAGCGAGCATATTTGCCTCCATGTTGTTTTTGACTACAGAAAAGCTGTGTCGTTTGATTGGTCATAAATAATGTTGGCTTTGATTGGTCAGTGACAAGCAGCAGCAAGGGAAAATAAAATATTTTTTATCTTGTGCGGTGCAAGCAGTCGTGCACAGGTTGTGACAGGTTTCTCATAAACTAGCTTGGAAAGCAGCGCCATTCGATTGGTGCATTAGTTTTGCCTGCCAACTCGCTCTCATTGAAAATGAATAGGGAAAGCGTGGTGACCGTGTCCCGTGTAAAACCACCTTTAGGCATTCAAGGAGTCTTTTTACCAGTGTTTGATTTTCTCTCACTTTAGGAAAGACGTGCTGTAGTCTAAATCTAACCTTGATCAACAGTGAGTTTGCATTGTGTTTTATGTAATTTTCATTACATAAAAACACACTCGCACACTCAAAAACACTAGTACACATAGCACTCTTTACGACTCATTTCCCACAATAGTTAGCCTACACAGGAAGTATGTTCAGACACCTATACTGGACCAAAAAAAAAGAAAAACGTATTAACCTTAACCTCCCTGTCGACTCTTCATATTGGAACCAGAAACACTGAGGCTCAGGGCTGGTTAAAAGGTTGACATAATATGAAGTCACAATGGAATCAAACAACAAGTGTCACAGTCCAGTGTTGCTAGAACACAACTACAAGATGCAAGACAAACAAGGCGAATCTGGTCAATTTAGTAATAAAGACTTAAGACTTTTGCACCAGAAAAAGGGGTTTTATCCAGAAAAGGCCATCTAAGTAGAGGTCATTTTGTAAACACCCTCAAGGTTAATCTATCTGCAAAAACAGCACACAACCATGGCCCTGTTTAGTCAAAGTAATATTCTTGTCCATAAATGCATTGTTTTTTGCCATAACACGCTAGATTCAGTAAATCCTCTACTTGAATTCTACTTGATGAGAGGCATACAAAAAACAACAGTGATAACAAAATATCCCAGAAAAGCTTCTGCAAGCAATACCCCTATATTAGTTTTGATCACAGCTGGCAAAAACTGTTTATACCAACATTTTGTGTACAGCCCAGGAGAAAACAGACAGACAACTTTAAGAGCCTTCTAACAGAACAAGCACTGTAGTATAGTACAGAATAGTATACTGTAGAATTTTTTGCAAATAAATGAAAACAAAATATTATTATACACTCAACAATATAATATTAATCACTCAACTTTCAAAACTGCAATTTTTTTTTTGCAGAACGTAACCGAAAATGAGAACAAAGTCTCTTTCATTTGTTTCAGAGTGAAAACTTTATTTCTAAATGGTTGTAACCAGTTAATTTTTTATCTTCCCGTTTCTTACAATACATTTTTAGAATTACTTAATTTTTATTTTTTGATGAATATGATAAGCATGTGCTTTGATTAACTGCTACATCACACATTTCTTGCCTTCATTCACGTTGTGGATGTATCCTTTCGCAACATTCTGAAGACCTTTTAGACAACTATAACACTCACTGATTACATGTTTAAAATAAGGTTGCGTGGTGCAATGCGAGGGTCGGACGTGCTCCATGCACCATGCTAGTTTTTAATACTTTTTATGTCAAACTGGTGAGATTCGATACACCCTGATTCATAACTGTTTTAAGAAGACAATATGCAAAAGAATTCAAAATTCTCGAGCTCTGGAGACATTAAAAGACACTTGCATGCTCAAGCTGATACCCCAGACAGTGCTGCATACCAGGGAATCAGTTTGGACAGTGCGGTGGGAGAGATCCAGCATCAACTTCCAGCATTTCGGCAATGCTGGCAAAGGTTGTTGCAGACTTGGAGGTTCTTACTGTAATATGTCAATTGATCACTGCCATGGAGACGCAGAGAGAATTATCTGCTAATTATCTGCTACCAAGATGGGCTTGGAACACGTTTGGGAAAAGTTGGAAGACTTAAAGAATTGTAGCTGGCAAAACAAAGTCCGGATTGTTGGAATTCCTGAGAACGAAGAAGGCCGCGATATGGGGAAATTCCTAGACGAGCTCTTCCCAAGTCTCCTCGACATAACAGGCAATAAAATGGAAATCGAGCAAGCTCACATAATTCTGGCTCAGAGATTCGTAGATTTTGGCCAAATTTATGAGATCATCCGATAAATATCTTGTGTTATGTGAGGTGAGGAGTAAAGGAAGGCTTTCTTGGAAGAACCACAGTATTTCCTTGTTCCCAGATTTTGCCAATTCGACAAGAGAGAAATGTGATTGATTCAAGGAATGCAAGAAACTCTTACATCAATGGAAGATCGCTTTTGCACTGGTGTTCCCGGACAAATTAAGAATACATACCAAGGATGGCCACCGAGTGGACATGACTCAATGAACATTCATTTGACCGTTCGAGGAACTGAGCACCTTCTTTGTTTCTTTTTGTGCTGGTTTCGCCTAGTGGCTGGAGTTTGTTTTGTGGAATATTTCTTGCAAAGCTTAGGGCTTTTTTTGTTTTGCACTCATGTAAAAGCCGAGTGGAACTGACTCAGTGAACATTCACTTGACTGTCCGAGGAAACTGAGCAACTTTTGTTTCTTTTTGTGCTGGTTCCGCCTAGCGGCTGGAGTTTGTTTTGTAGAACAACACACCTTCGGAACAGTTATGTGGATGAATCTACATGTCTTTGTGTTTACCCCACCAATTGGCTGGAGTTTGTTTTAAAGATTATTTTCTGTGGTGTCTCACAAAATCTGTACAGAAGCACCGGACATGAGCAATCCAACAGCAAAGTCGTAGGCGTACATGGACTGTTTGTGTTTGGAGGGATTGACGCCATTTGGTGCTGTCGTGCGCGGGGTTAATGAGCACGTTTTTCTTTTTTCTGTTTGTTTGGTTTGGGGGGAAGTTGGGGTTTGATTGTTGCACTAATGATGGAATGTGGTCATTATAATTGTATTTTTGACACAACCTATTTTTTCTAATATGTCAAAATGTCAAATATTAATAAGAGTGGATTGTCTCTCTCCACATGGAATGTGAATGGATTGGGGCACCCCATAAATAGAAGAAATTTTATTTTATTTATACAAACGTAAGAAATATTATTTCTTCAAGAAATACATCTTTCCCCGCAGAAAGCTGAAAAATTTGGGAAGATATGGGGTGGACATATTTTCTTTCGTGCTGGCTCAAGTTAGAGGAGAGGAATCCTTATATTGAGAAGTAAACATCTACAACTCAAATATCTCAAAAAGATTAATGATACATTAGGAAGAGTCATTATTGTTTTAGCAGAAATTCAGGGGCAAAGGTTGATTTTGGCTAATATTTACACACCTAACGTTGATGATCAGGGCTTTAATGTATCCCTTTTGCAAAATCCTGAATTCCAACAAATGTTAAAGACTGAAATCAATGTTTATATGAAGACTAACTGGTCCTCAGTATCCTCTGTGGGTGTGGCTTGGGAGGAACTTAAGATGGTTCTTAGGGGTCGGATCATACAGTATGCCTCATTCATCAAAAAATACAAACAACAAGAACTTGTGGATTTGGAAGGGAATATTAAAAATGCTGAGGCAGAGCTGAAGCGCAGAATGTCGTCTGATGGCCTCTGAGAATTGACCCGACTGAAATACAGATATTATACTATTTTGTTGTGGAAAACTGAGTTATGGCTGTTCAGGGCAAGACAGTATTCTTTGTGTCGGGGAATAAAGCAGGGAAGCTTTTGGCTAAATTTATAAAGGAGAGAGAGAGAGTCTTTTTCTACCAATCCCTCAGTGAAAAAAGCTGGTGGTGAAATATTTACCTTGGCCATTGATATTAATAATGCTTTTTAAGAATTCTATCTTGATATTTATAGTTCCACATCTTCGTCTACTGATGAAGATATTAGAAACTTTGAGGAACCATTAGATCTCCTTAAACTGACGACTGAGCAAAAAACAAATTATCTTGATTCTGAGATAAACTTGGAGGAGTTTGACGAGGTAATTAAGGCCTTAACTGCAAGCAAGGCTTCGGGGCCAGATGGCTTTACCGCTGAATTTTTTAGATATTATGCTACAGAGCTGGCTCCACTTTTGATAGACATTTATATGGAATCATTAAAGAATGGAAAGCTTCTTCCAACCATGACACAAACAGTGTCATTAAGAATCAGTCTGATTCTTAAAAAGGACAAAGATCCAAGCGAGTGTAAGAGTTACCATCCAATTTGCCTGATCAGCTAGTTGTTAAAATTGTCAAAACTTTTGGCTAACCGATTATTTTATGACATCCCTTATACAAATAGATCAGGTGGGGTTTATCCGGGGCCGTAGCTTTTCTGATAACATTAAGCATTTAATCAATATCATGTAGTCAGTGGCGAATGATCAGACTCCAGTCACTGCCATCTCACTTGATGCTGGAAAGGCCTTTGATATGTTAGAATGGGATTATCTTCTCAAGGTTTTGGAAATATAAGGGTTCAAAAATACTTTTATTGAATGGATTAAGTTACTTATAGACACCCTGTAGTGGCGGTACAAACAAATGGATTAATTTCAGATTATTTTCCAGTCAATTGACTTTCAATCAATTGGTCTAAATCCGATGTTTTGGCTCTCATTGGTCACTTCCATCTGAGAGAAAGACTCTCCCTGGTTTTGTATTGAACAGGAAATCCTTGCCCCTATTTCGCCATGGCAAAGCCTTTCTATTACTCTAACCTGGAGAAGTCACATCGAGTTGTCTCACATTTGCATGAGGTTATAACAAAAGTGTCCAGAGTGTTAAATTCGGACATTTATTTAAAAGTTGCATCGAGCATATATCTGAGCCCAAAAAAAGTCCCCTTTCTGTTGGTCAGAGTGGATTGTGAGGGGTGACAATCCACTCTGACCAAAGTGGATTGAGATCTTTTTAAAATATGGATCAACATTAAGATTCCTAGATCTCAGTTCTCAGGTATTACAGCTGTACTATTTTTACGAGTAGTATACACCCCCGTAAAGCAGCAGATACTCTGGAAATGGTGATTACTGCTTTTGGAAAAGGTCATGAGGCATTATTACTCCCTGTTAATTCAGAATCTGGGGGACGGAGCTTAGACTTCTCTCAAGAGATTATGGGAGAAAGATTTAAATTTGGTATTGGAGGAGGGAGTGTGGGCTAGGATTCTAAAACGCATCAAGTCTACATCTAGAGATGCAAGGGTCCATCTGATGCAATTTAAGATTTTGCATTGATTCCATTGGACCCCCTCTAGATTGTATAGACTGTATAGATTAGAGACACACCCACCTGCTGGCAGTGCCAATCAGAAGACGGGGACACAAGACATGCTTTTTGGGGATGTGTTAAGATCCAAGTATTTTGGTTGAGGGTTCAGAGAATTATGTGTGAGGTATTGGACCCTGAATTTTCATTTTGCCCCAGACTCTGTATGCTGGGTGATGGGATGGGTTTTAACATTGGGGATAGATATTTAAAATGTTGGGTCCTCTGAATCATGATTGGCAGAAGAGTAGTCCACAGGGGATGGAAGTTGGCTAGGGCCCCTCGTTTAGAGAGTGGTGAGGGGAAATGGGAGGGTGCCAGCATTTGAGGAGGTGATTTTTAGAAGGCTGGGGAAATTTAGTTGGGTATGTGTATTATTGATGTTATTTGAAAGTATAATAATATTTTTAATTTTTTTTATGTACTACAGTAGTTGTTGGTGACCACAGTAGTGCATGTTTGTGTCGGGTGGGGGGAATGTTCGGGGGGGAGGTGCTTAATGTGAATAATTGATTCCATATTTTATGTTGTGCTTGTATGAATGATTGGAATCAATAAAAAATGTATAACCTATGTTTAAAATAAAAACTCTGCCCATATCAGAGGATATTTGGTCCAAACATGCCGTGTGTGCATGGATGCAGAAGAGAGAGATTTAGCTATTAATTGATTTTAGATGACCAGATTTATTTTTGAAATAATTTTGGGGGGCACATTTAATATTAGGGATACATTGATTGAAAATACGTTATTTTATATATGTTACTTTATACCTTGCTTGTTATGATTTCTATGCTGATAATTCCACCACATGGAGAAAAAAAAATTTAATTGCTTATTTTCACTTATTTTAGTTGAGGCATGTCCCTTATTCAGAGCAGACCAAGTCCCTTGTTTCTCTTGTGAGATCTGGTAACACTGCAAATGGTACATCACGCACTCTTAGCGAAGAGAACGTTATTAACCCTTCTTTAATTTTGTTTTAAACATTACCAATAGGAAAAGAGGCTGAGGAATGCTGGAATGAGAACATAAAAATACAGTTTCTGTTCAAAACTAACCGAAAACAGTTTGTTTTTTATTCTGTGGTTTGGAGAGCTAAACTGTGAAAAAACAGAAGCAACATCCACACAGTGATATTCAGTGCAACCAGCTGTTACAGATGCTGACTTCTGTGTCAATCATGTACGATTGAAATCTCAATTGCTAGATGACCCCCCAATAGGCTCAGTGCCGTCAGCCGATGACTGTAAAGCAATGATTCAAACAATAAAACTGAAATTTTGCCACAGCCACCATGCTGAAATGTATTCTTTTTTAGTATATTTAAAAATGACATATGATATAAAAGGAAGTTTTGCACGCTTTCTTATGTGAGCAGGTTGTTGTTTTGGTATAGACAAGAGGAGGACCCTACAGTCCAGCGATATTAAACACGAAGTAGTAATGATGCACATATTTAACACCCATCCACTGCAAATAATACAATGCAGTCGACTTTTTCTAACACCTCTTGTTTCTCCTTGTCTTTAAGTCATTTTTTCTCATCTAAAAATAGTGATTTTGTGAATGATTCATGTGTTACTTGATGATAAATGTTTGTCTTATGCTAGGACTGTGCCTCAAAACCAAGTGAGCTACATACATATACAGCAATGTCGGGCACCATAGGCGCATTCGAAACGTTCGATTCGAATATTCCATAACAAGCACATGAAGCCCAAAAATGCTGTCTAGGTGTGCAGTATCACAAGGTTCATCATCTGACTTACCTCTCGTGAGATCGAGTGGTACATTCTCCTCCCCACTGTCATTTCGGCCTGTTCATGCAAGGACAAAGGTACACATTGAGAAAAGGACACATGGTTCAGGTGTATCTGATAAAAGTGGCATCGTGTTCCCCAGACGAATCTAAAGAGCGTGGACATAATCTTACCTCGCATCCGTATACTTCGGATAGGACGGCCTCGGATGCTGAGCGCCATCTTTCCCAGACACATTCACAACACCGGAAACATCGAGTAATATCGCGAGAAGTTGGCCTTGGGTGCAGACTGTTGTGTCTGTTTTTGTACACGGGCAATGCGACTGTCTGGTCCATAGATATAACAATCCAAAATACCATTATTACTACAACAGTTGCTACAAAAATCAGTGTCAGTTATTTTTAAATCTCTTTTAAACTTTTTAATAAGCTTTCAGAATCATTCTTGTTTGTCTTTTTTTATTGTGTGTTTTACTGTAAAAACATAGTGGTAACGGTTTAAAGAGGATTATTTTTAGTAGGCTACTGTTAAAAGGAATAATAACATAAGTAAAAACCAGGATATATAATACAATGCGATAGATAGATAGATAGATAGATAGATAGATAGATAGATAGATAGATAGATAGATAGATAGATAGATAGATAGACAGACAGACAGACAGACAGACAGACAGACAGACAGACAGACAGGACATGGAAAAGATGTTACTGTGTTTCAGAAGGGGCAAATTACTGACCTGCATCAAGCAAAGAAAACAACTAAGGACATTGCTGAAATCACTGGAATTAGGTTAAGAACTGTCCAAGGCATTGTTAAAACCTGGAAGGACAGTGGTGAAATGTCAGCTTCGCAAAATAAATGTGGTTGGAAAAAAATCTTGAATGATCGTGATCGGAGATCACTAAAATGCACACAACTATTGACCCATAGGGGTTGTTGTCGCAAACCTCTGCATTTGCCCTCAGATCATGCTCCTCATGAGGCATACCAAGTTTCATTTCAATAGGACATGGCATTGCCAAGATACAGCCTCAACTCCTTTTAACACAGCCACCTATGTGTTTGCATAACTTTTCAACAAAGTCAAATATCACAATTTTGTATTATTCATTCTGTACGGCTCAGTCTGGAGATTATTTTGAGCCATTTTGTGTGCAAATCAGGAAAAGTTTGAAGGAGCAGAAGTGAAAACAAAAAACAATGAATTACATAATCCAAGATTGTGGCCACTGTAATGGATGGATTTTTAATGTTAATTGTCCTTTGGGATCATCAATAGGAGAGTACTCAGACTCACTCATATAATATACAGAACAAGCAAACACCACAGAAGAAGTCATCCCAGGACAGATTCAAACCTTGAACATTCTGGTCCACAGTTCAGAGAACAAGCCACTGGAGCAATCCACTACACCATAAAGGCACAACTTTGTCAGTCACCAAAGGGCCATACCAAGCTTAGAGCAACACAGCCAAGCAAAGTACTCCTCATAATCAACTTTGTTTTCATGTAACTTTTCAACTAAGATACAATTCAGAATTTTCTTTGATAAGCACCAACATGGAAACAACTTTACAACCCAAAGAGCACATATGAATCACAGAGCAAACACACAACATTTCAAGTCACCTCAAGATAGATCCTATGCCTTTCCATTACAGAAGTAACAGCTCTATCCACTGCACCACAACAGTAATGTTAACCAAAGGGAAATATCAAGCAGAGAATGAATCAGTCACCAGTCACCATGATCACATTTTTATTCTTATAACGTTTCAACAGAGATCAAAATCAGAATTTGATTGTGGAAAACATCAGCAGCTCAGTAAGCACAACACAAAATCCACAGAAATTTCAAATGCATGACTTGCAGAGGCAGAGACCAAACCCATAACCTTTGTAATAGTAGTCAAGTGATTAACACACTGCACCACTTGGTTGTCATGGCTCAACTTTAGCAAAGAGTCATCCAGAGTTTAGTTTCAGCACACAAGTGTATGGTTCAGTTATCTTCAGGACAT
The DNA here is from genome assembly GCF_025860055.1 of Xyrauchen texanus. NCBI lineage: Eukaryota > Metazoa > Chordata > Actinopteri > Cypriniformes > Catostomidae > Xyrauchen > Xyrauchen texanus. The sequence continues at coordinate 17,067,192 of NC_068309.1, read as the reverse complement.
AATGTCAATGATGCATACCAAATTTCTTTTAAATCTGACAATACTTTTAAAAATATATGTCACCTTTTTAATAAAATTAACTTTGGCTGAGGAACAGTATGGTTCATATGAGAAATTTGGTATTGCTGAAATCCTCATGACCCACAGAATCCATAGACACAACCTCATGATTTTAGTATATGGTTCAAACATTATGGGCAAAAATTTCACTTTTTTCCCCATAGGTGGTGCTGTCTCCAAACTTTACATGTACCCTCAGGTCATGGTCTCAGGTCCTGATAAAGCATACCAAGATTCGTTTTGATATGACTGTTGTCAAGATGTATGTAGCCTTACATCCATTTTTACTTCAACCTTGTTAACTTTGTGTTAATGTCAATTTAGGTGAAAATCTAAATTCTGTATTATTCAATCTGTGCATCTTGATCTGGAGATAATTTTGAGCCATTGTTTGAGCAAATCAGATGAAATTTCAAGGAAGAGTAGTGAAACTATAGAATTCAAGATTTGTAATGGGTTTTAATGTATGGGCTTAATTGAAATCATGAGGAGGAGTGTAATTAGATGCAAAATGAATTGTATTTGTAAGACAAATTATTCACAAGATAAGTACTAAAGAAAATAAATTTGTTGACACAGTGGTGCTATTGAGTCTGTCAAAGAGACCCCATATTTGGTATGGGGCTATTCATGACCACCTCCATTAGTGTGCCAAATGTAATAATTTTCCTATGTATGATTTATAAGAATGCCATTGTCCCAGACAGAATAATGTTAATAATACTAACAGGGGACCTGGGTAGCTCAGCAAGTAAAGATGCTGACTACCAGCCCTGGAGTCACAAGTTCAAATCAGGGTGTGCTGAGTTGCTCCAGCAGAGTCTCCTAAGCAACCAAATTGGCCCAGTTGCTAGGGAGGGTAGAGTCACATGGGGTAACCTCCTCATAGTCACTATAATGTGGTTCTCACTCTCAGTGGGGCACATGGTGAGTTGTGCATGGATGCCCTGGAGAATAGCATGAAGCCTTCACATCCTCCACCACCCAGATGAAGGCAAGTCATTACACTACCACAAGGACTTAAGAGCACACTGGAAATTCAGCATTCCAAATTGGGGAGAAACTAACAGATTAAATGGGTGCCATTTGGGCCCTAATAATACGAATGAAAACAATAGGTGTTACAGCACCTTTGGTGCTTGGTCCCCAATTATGATTTTAGTCATAATCATGCAGCCCTACTCCCGCCAACAACTCTTAAAGGGGTCATGACATGGTTTTTTTTATTGTATTATTATGTTCCCTTAGGTGCAATTATAGTATTAATATATTTTTTTTTAAGAAAAACTTTTAAAATCTAGTGATTTATGACCTTTTCCCACCCTGTTTCTCATCCTCTGATTCAAACAGTCTGTTTTGGGGGCGTTTTCCATTTAAGACTTCAGTGTTAACGCCCACTTTTATGATTGGCTAACGTCAGTGCATATGTATCAATTATTGACGCCTCCAGCCAGAACAATATGCAAGTAAACTAAGTAAAAACACTGTGATTATTCATAATGAATGAAATTGCGCTTTAAAAAGTAGTTTAAAGTTTAAAATAGATTACTTACAGTTTGCGTCGTCGTTGTTCCCAGAATAGTCGGCACGGACTTATCTTTGAGCAACAGTTTTCTGGCAAAGCCAGCATCATATTGAGATTTGTTCTCAAAACAGTCATCCTTAAAATGTACAGAACAAACGCTTAAGTTAACACTGCCGTGACTGGAACGTCCGCAAAAAATAAACTGCATCCATTTTTCCCTGACGCCTGGATCTTTCGGCAGCTTATTCAGAGGTTTTGTTTGACCACAGCCAGGAACAGCACATCTGTGTGGCATCGTAATTTTCCTGTGCACAAGTAGTCTCTGTCAGAGCTCGCTGTCCATCGACTGAACACTTGTGAGGCGCACGGCGATACTGAAATGAGCGTAGCTGTCTTGCGCTTAAAGCGTAGTTATCTTGTGCTGGAGGCGGTCATATGCAAACGCTGTTACGTCACTTCTAACCGACACGTCACTTCTAACCATGAATCCAGAACGAGCTGTATTTTGAGCTTGATTAAATAAATGATTCGTTTAGAATGGGGAGGACGTCTTAAAATATTAAACTTGCAGGACGTTTTAATGATACAAAGACCTCTTATATACCAAAAGATCAAGGCAAATTTGGTTTCTCATGTCATGACCCCTTTAAGAATACATGTCACTCCCACTTACAACTCCACAACATTACAAGCGTATTGGGTCCTGTGGATTGCTTTGTGTTGTTAGACCATAGTTCTTGCAATTACAACCAAATGATTTGCGAGACAGAGGCAGAAATACTCACAAATTCTCAGTAATGGTGAAGATGCCACGCTAACTAGTGGTTAAAATAATGATCACATTTAGTGCACTGGTAATAATACACTGCGGTCTTGACTAAGACCATAAGTCGAGACCCAGATCCAGACCAAGACATCTTGAGACCAAGACCACAAGATCAAGACACCAACTCTGTTTGTTAGTGAGGCAAATGTGAGAAAAAAAACGAAAAGAAAAAAAAAACATAAATTTGCTAGGGTGTATCGATCTTTGTCAGACACGTGGGTTTGTTGTGTGTGACGTCACCGCGGCGCCATTTTTGAGGTATCGCGACTCTCGCGACTGACCGAGTGAGAATTAAAGAGATTGCAAGAGTACAAGTACATAAGACAACATAGTGTTGAGAAGTTGTGCTGCATTTGCCGTGGACCAGAAAGCAAGGACGACATGGTAGCCTGTGACAACCAAAACTGCACAATTGTGTGGTTTCATCTAACTTGTGTGGGGCTACAATATGCACCTGCCGAAGAAGACATTTGGATCTGTTCTCGTTGTTCCACATAAGCCCAAGCTGCTGTCTCGCATGTTATACGTTTTCCTTTAAGCAAACACACTCAGGTTTTTCTCAAAGTATCTAAAAAGAATATTTTAGTATATTCATGCTAAAAAAAAGGCATGACCTAAAGTGTTAGTTTCTGCACTTTAATGTTAGTGATTACTTGCATTCACAAATATATAAATTATATAATATTCTGTTCATGTGATTTGAACAGTTAACACTATTGTAATTGTCAAAATATGCAAGTATTAAGCCTTACCAATGTGTTCGTTTCCATACTTTATTTAGCTGTCAAAGTGAATAAAAAAAAAGCAATACATTTATGAAATTTTTTTTGTCAAACATGCTTTATTGTTCATGCAAGACTGGTCAAGCAGGATAAAGCATCAGCACATTGCAATAGATGGACACAGTGGAAGGAGTACAAACAAAGTTGCATACATTGAAATTAAGTTTAACTTCAGAACATCAGCAAAAAAAAAAAAAGTTCAAAATGATGGGACCCCACGACAAGGGTTGAAAACCACTGTACTACACTACAGTTGGACATAGGTTTGTCAGCGCACAACAGACAGTGACGATCTTATCTAAAAATGTGATATCCTCACCTTCACATGGGAGGATCATGTTGATGGGTATGGTTCCTGTTAAAAGGTTATATTTTTGACAAATATTTCCAATCACTCTTTCAACATGGATTCTTAGGTGAGCTACTTTTCTTGTCTCCTCCACATCTCTTGCAGCTAGCTGACAGTAACCCCTTGTAAAGGCTGGGAGTTTGACCTCTGCACACAACATGCCAACACTTTCCTTTATATCAAATCCTCTATCAGCCAATACAATGTCCCCTGGCAAGAAAACCACTATTTTCTGTAATGTGTTTATCACTTGTACGGCCACCCCACCCTTTTGATATGAAACAAATAGATCCCTTCGGTGTAATACCTATCAAATATTTCATAGTGTGATTGTGCTTGTAGCTGGAAAACATTTGAGCACGTGCTTTCAGATTTGATGGTTTCTTTGTGAAAATCTCAAAACAGTCAATGATCACTGCTACTCTGCGTTCAAAGGACTCCACAAATTGGTGAGGCATAATTTTTTGTAAAGTGTCTCTTTCTGCCCATATGATGGAACGGCTCAGGTTTGCATACATAAATGACACAATTTCATGAAATGTTCTGTATACTGTCTTTGGGGAAACACGAAAGAGATGGGCTAGATGTTGTGCAGGCAGATCCAATCTGAGGCGCATAAAGGTTATGAGAAGCATTTGAAATGGACTAAGAACTTTCATCTTTTGGTCTGACATGAGAGGCACCAAAAAATTTAGTAAGGCCATAAAGGTTCCCAGGTTTGGCAGTCCTGTGTAGTACTTAACTTTATCATCATTGTCTCCAAAAAAACTCAGACATCCTGTGCTCATCAAGTTCACGTCGCAGCTGTATGTTTTCTTCCAACAGGCGGTTAACTTCTGCAGATCTGTGCACACATAAGTTACATTCTGTTTGTGTCACAGCCATCCCCTGAGTTGTGCGGGTCCCTTCCTCAGTGTGTTGCGCGCCATGTCCTACAGCATCATGTGTCTCCTCCTCAGTGTGTTGCTCACCATCTCCAGCCGCTTGTGTCTCCTCAGCATGTGGCACAACATCTCCATCAGCCTCTTGTGTCTCCTCAGTGTTTCGCTCACCACCTCCTTGAGCTGGCTGCAGTGTTTTTTTTCTTTCCTCCCTCTTACTTCATCTTGCTGAGCGTGTAGTGTTGGTGTGAGAGATTTCTGTGTGACCCAGATGGAGGGCGGGTGCCCAGTCTGGGTCTGTCTCCATCATCTCATATACAGGTTGACCTGCAATAACATGAAAAAGTTTTTATCTTCAAAACATGGGACCAAAAGTGTTAGTACAGACACTGAGCAAATATAATTCAGCTAAAAAATATTTGAATACTGAAAGTATTAATACAGTGCTGCACTTTTCAGACTGCAAGTCACACCGAAGTGAAATTAAAATTTTCTGCAAAAACACAGTGAGTAACGTTAACTTTCAAGCCTTACAAATTGTTAAATTTACCTTTTTCCATTCTAAATCTATATCCATTTAGTTGACATTGCAGTTGAGTAAAGTACAAAGTAAGGTACAAACCCCAAAAATAATAAGTGCTGTAGTGAAGTAAAATAATTATTTAATAGCCCTGTATAAAACGATTGCATAACAGTTTACAGTATAAACAATAAAAGACTAATACTTCAAATTTGTCAACATCATCACCTTTATGTCTTACCTTTATGAAAATGTTGAGCAGACATACAGGTGAAACTCGAAAAATTAGAATATCGTGCAAAAGTTCATTAATTTCAGTAATTCAACTTAAAAGGTGAAACTAATATATTATATAGACTCATTACAAGCAAAGTAAGATATTTCAAGCCTTTATTTGATATAATTTTGATGATTATGGCTTACAGCTTATGAAAACCCCAAATTCAGAATCTCAGAAAATTAGAATATTACATGAAATCAATAAAAAAAAAAAAAAAAAAAAAAAGGATTTTAAATACAGAAATGTCGGCCCTCTGAAAAGTATAATCATGCATATGTACTCAGTACTTGGTTTGGGCCCCTTTTGCATTAATTACTGCCTCAATGCGGCGTGGCATGGATGCTATCAGCCTGTGGCACTGCTGAGGTGTTGTGGAAGACCAAGATGCTTCAATAGCAGCCTTCAGCTCTTCTGCATTGTTTGGTCTCATGTCTCTCATCTTTCTCTTAGCAATGCCCCATAGATTCTCTATGGGGTTCAGGTCAGGCGAGTTTGCTGGCCAATCAAGCACAGTAATACCATGGTCATTGAACCAGGTTTTGGTACTTTTGGCAGTGTGGGCAGGTGCCAAGTCCTGCTGGAAAATGAAGTCAGCATCTCCATAAAGCTTGTCTGCTGAAGGAAGCATGAAGTGCTCTAAAATGTCCCGGTAGACGGCTGCGTTGACTCTGGACTTAATAAAGCACAGTGGACCAACACCAGCCGATGACATGGCTCCCCAAACCAACACAGACTGTGGAAACTTCACACTGGACTTCAAGCATCTTGGATTGTGTGCCTCTCCATTCTTCCTCCAGACTCTGGGACCTTGGTTTCCAAATGAGATGCAAAATTTGCTCTCATCAGAAAGAGGACTTTGGACCACTGAGCAACAGACCAGTTCTTTTTTTCTTTAGCCCAGGTAAGACGTTTGACATTTGAAGCCCATGTCCAGGACCCGCCTGTGTGTGGTGGCTCTTGATGCAGTAACTCCAGCCTCAGTCCACTCCTTGTGAAGCTCCCCACACATTTGAATGGCCTTTTCCTGACAATCCTCTCCAGGCTACGGTCATCCCTGCTGCTTGTGCACCTTTTTCTTCCACACTTTTCCCTTCCACTTAACTTTCTATTAATGTGCTTTGATACAGCACTTTGAGAACATCCAACTTCTTTTGCAATTACCTTTTGAGGCTTTCCCTCCTTGTGGAGGGTGTCAATGATGGTTTTCTGCACAACTGTCAGGTCAGCAGTCTTCCCCATGATTGTGAATTCAACTGAACCAGACTGAGAGACCATTTAAAGGCTCAGGAACCCTTTGCAGGTGTTTAGCTGATTAGAGTGTGACACTTTGAGCCTACAGTACTGAACCTTTTCACAATATTCTAATTTTCTGAGATTCTGAATTTGGGATTTTCATAAGCTGTAAGCCATAATCATAAAAATTATATCAAATAAAGGCTTGAAATATCTTACTTTGCTTGTAATGATTCTATATAATATATTAATTTCACCTTTTAAGTTGAATTACTGAAATGAATGAACTTTTGCACAATATTCTAATTTTTCGAGTTTCACCTGTACATAAACGGAGATATGTTTGCAAAGGTGATGTTTTTGCGTCGCACAGCTCCAACCCAGGCCATCCGACGCCTTTTTGTTACATCCGCGACATGCTGTCCATGTCCTTTCTTCAAAGTGGGAAAGCTAAAAAAAAACTTTTCCCGTTGTTTAGTTTGTGACCCTTTCTGTCGTGAGACTTACTATTGCAGCCTATCACACAACAAGAACGCACCATTTTATCACATTTACGAACACAATTCTCCAAGCAGAATACACCAACATTGATACCTTACAAATGGCGGCTACGCCCATAATGCACTTCGCGATTCACGAGTGTGACGTCACCTGACAATGACCGATAGCGATTGGACTGTGGAGCTTGGAAAAAGTAATGGTCTGATGAGTCCAGATTTACTGTATTCCAAAGCGATGGACACCTCAGGGTAAGAAAGGCAGTGCATGAAGCAATGCTCCCGTCATGCATAGTGCCCATTTTACAAGCCTCTGTAGGCAGTGTTATGATCTGGGGTTGCATCAATCATTGGGGCAGTGGTGGCTTAGCAGTTGAGGCTCTGGGTTACCAACTAAGGTTGGGTGTTCAAGCCCCAGCACTGCCAAGATGCAACGGTTGGGCCCTTGAGTGACACCCTTGACCCTATCTGCTAGTTGGGATATGCCAAAAAAAACACAAAAAAAAGTTATTCACTTAAGTATATGTTCAAAATGTCTAATTTGTGAAAAAACAAAACAAAAGACTTCTTCAATTGGTCAGGTCTAGGCTGAGCAATGTTATGCAGCAATAAAATTATGTCAGCTTACTTAATTACATATATATATATATATATATATATATATATATATATATATATATATATATATATATATATATATATATATATATAATATGAATTGTTATTAATCATAACTACAAAATTATGTAGTATTATTTATGTTCAGCATTCTTGCACCACCCAAAATAGGTGACAGGCATCTTGCCAATAGTTTGGTCCAAATTATTTTATCTTTAGATTCCTTGGGGCATAAAGAGATGCATGTTACCCAATGTTCCTGACATTTTTAATTTTGGAGTAAAATGCTGTATTTTATGAACACATTCGCGCATTTCCATGAAACTCGGTATGTGTCTTCGACACCATGCCCTGAAGGTGCCCGAGAAGTCTGGGGCCATCACCATTTAGTGGTCAAAAATAGCCAAATGTTAAAATGCTTTAACTTTTTATTAATTTGGCATATTTTCACGGGACCAGTAGTTTCACAATTCACTGTTGTCTGACCTGTGTTTTGCCTCTGTCATCTATTCCTCCCAGACTACATTGCAGTTCCCTGCCCTCATTATGTTTTCATAATTTGATCATTTAATATATTTATTAATACAAATTATATTACATTACTGTTAAATTTTATTATATAAAATGTTTAATAATAGTTTTATTTAATATAGTGTTGTTGTATTAATTACATCATTGAGTTTTCTTAAGTCCCTTTAAAGGCAAGTCAGTTCACTCGGCGGCCATCTTTGAAACGCTCTCGGGAAGGCTTGGCAGCTATGTTATATGTAATCAAGGGGCATAAAAGTACAGTTCCTATCTATTTAAATGGACAAATGCCAAAGTATACAAAAAATTTGGTCAAGATTACGATCAAAGAACATATTTTTAAATCAGCAGTAAAATCTGACAACAATATCCTAAACTCTGCTTCTTTGGCAGTGTCTCGTTTGGAACGATGTGTCCTCCGGAGGTCGCATTTGTCTGCCGCATACGTCATCGAGGCTGTCTCGTTTCATAGACTCGATGACGTATGACAAATACGAAATCCGGAGGACGCGTCTCACAGCCAGAATCTCAGCTCAAGCAGACTGTCCCTTTCGAGTTGATTGACATGCGATATCTGTATCTAAAAGGCTCTTTCACTTGCAAGGCGGGATTCCATTGCAACTAAAGTTGGCCGTTCATTTCTCGCATTCATTTTAATACCTGTGGTCCGTCTCTGTCAAACTGTCTCTGCTTTTTTTTGTGTGTGTGTGTGTGTGTGTGTGTGTGGTAAATGCCTGTCCATTTTACTGTAGTGTACTGGACACAATTACCATCAGCCTGGTAGTGAGACCATTAAGAATATAGAATGTACTGTTTTATAATATAATAATAATAACCAACAATATTTGTGTTGTAAAAGAACAGTGGGTGGCGATGTGCTCTCCTGCTCGTCTGTCTGCAACCCAGTACGAAGAAGACGTGTCACGTTGCAGGGAAAACATTGACAGCACTCGGGTAACACTTATTCAGATTACTTTAGTCCTATGTATGTACATTTCATGAAAATACAATTTCTTACACGTCCATAGTTGTTTAATGAACATGGTTATGGGCATTTCGCTACGTTAAAAAAGCAAATATCATAGCTGCCAAAGCTGACATGCTGGTTCTCTTGATAGCTTCTCTGTAAACCATCAAGACACAAGTTTGTTCTGCTGTGTGGTGAATAATGTCCATACTGTCAGATTGGAGTGATTTAAAATTTAATTAGCGGTTTTCCGTGTATATTATTTCATTATATGTCTACAGATTAAGTGAATCGAGTCTTAAGGGACACAATGGGTCGCTCTTCTAAAGACAAACGAGACATTTACTACAGACTGGCGAAAGAGGAGGGCTGGAGAGCGAGGAGTGCCTTCAAACTTCTCCAACTGGACGAGGAGTTCAATCTTTTTAAAGGTAAGATAATAATTTAGCTAAGATCTGAATGGGATATTGGATGAGTCATTGGCTGTATTTTAAAACCTTGTGATCTGACTAGTTCAGTAATTAGATTGTTTATATATTGGGGTGAGCCTAGAATATTATTTATAGGATTTGAAAAAAGAAATAGACATGTAATGTATAATCAAAACGGGCTGTTGATTTGATATTACTGCGGATGGTCTGTCTGCAGGTGTGAGTCGTGCTGTGGACCTGTGTGCAGCACCTGGCAGCTGGAGCCAAGTCCTAAGCCGTAAACTGCGGTGAGTTACTTGTCTCCTCTCAGCTGCCAGAGGTGATATATGCTATGCTATGCCACTTTTCATATGCTCTGAGTCCAAAATGTACCAGACCTGTACTGTAATATAATAAATAAACAGTACGAGGCATTAGAAACCAATCAGTGGCATATTATATAGATTTTAATAGAAACTCTCTTTGTTAGTGGAAATACTCAGGCCTTAATGTGTGTCTCTATTGTGTTGCAGTGGAAAGGATAAGACTGAGGAGGTGAAGATTGTCGCAGTGGATCTACAAGCCATGGCCCCTTTGCCAGGTGTCACACAGATTCAGGGAGACATTACTAAGGTATAGGATTATTTTTGGTTTTGGAATGGTCGAAATCAAATCGTCCAGCTGCTGCTTTGGCTTGTTTATCTTATTAGAATTTGCACATGGACATTGAAGGGATAGTTCACCAATAATTAAAATTCTCTTATCAGATACTTGTCCTCATGCCATCCAAGAACAGACCAAAATATAACTCCTTTTTTTCACTGTATATCTTGCCATTGCAGTCTCTTGGCACAGTCATGATTATAAGCTCAATTACACTTCCTCGTGCTTGACTCATGTGCATAGTGCTATAGGAATTGTAATTGAGCTTGAAATCATGATCGTTAAGGAGACTGCTGATGTCAGGATTTGTTGTAATAAAAAAAATTTAAAAAAAAAAGAGTAACATGGATTGCTTCAGAAGACATGGATTAAACCTGGAGTCGTATGGCTTGCTTTTATGCTGCCTTTATGTGCTTTATGGAGCTTTAGAATTTGGGGCACAATTGGCTTGCATTGTATTGACATACAGAGCTGAAATATTCCCCCAAAATGCCAAAATTGCATGGTTGAACTATCCCTGCTATAAGAAAACAGATTTTCTATGAACTGACTTCATATATGTTTGTGTTGCAGATTTCTACAGCACAAGAGATTATCCGACACTTTGAAGGGCAGTCGGCAGACTTGGTTGTGTGTGATGGCGCCCCTGATGGTCAGATATAAACACATTTTTGATTTGTTTAACATGATGGTCCCTATCTGTGATTTGAGTCTTTATTTTTAAGACTTGAACTGAAAATATTTTAGTCTGTTTCTCATAGTCTTCTGTTTTTATTTTCATAGTTACAGGGCTTCATGATGTAGATGAGTACATACAGGCACAGCTCCTGCTAGCGGTATATATCACCTATTTAAAATATGATTACGGTAATAGTTCACCCAAAAATTACTCCCTTAATTTACTCTCCGTTATAAACTCAAATTACTTTGCCTTCTGTGAAACACAAAGATTTGTATTTTTTTTATCCCAATATGGAATGCCCAATTACCGCTACTTACTAGGTACTAGGTGCAGTTACTCACCTCAATCCTGGTGGCGGAGGACAAGTTTCAGTTGCCTCCTCTTCTGAGACCGTCAATCTGTGCATCTTATCACGTGGCTCTCTGTGCATGACACTGCAGAGACTCCCAACATGTGGAGGCTCATGCTACTCTCCGCGATCCATGCACAACTTGCCACGTGCCCCACTGAGAGCGACAACGAGGAGGTTATCCCATGTGACTCTACCCTCCCTAGCAACTTGTCCAATTTGGTTGCTTAGGAGACCTGGCTGGAGTCACTCGGCACACCCTGGATTGAACTTGCGACTGTCAGTGTCAATACTCACTGAGCTACCCAGGCCCTGAAACACAAAGATTTCTGAAGGATATGTGATGTGTTTGTCGATACGATGCAAATCAAATGGGTCCAAAACTGTCAAGATCCAAAAAGGACGTTAAAGGCCAAAGTATATTGTCTGTGTAACTGATCGCTCTGCACACAGTCTGCGCGGACTGTCCACGTGCGGCCCAGATTTTCTTGACACGAGGATAGTCCTCGTCTGTTGACTGTACTAAAAGCGTACAACTGAGCAGTCCTATTGTGCATTCGTACCTATTTGCTCATGGTCAACAGAGTATATTTTGAAAGGCAACACGGTCAACTGGGTGCAATCCAATCAAGAACGCAGAAAACCCCAAGTATACACGGGCCTTAGGGAATCATAAAGGTAATCGGGGACTGAAGTGGTTTAATCCATGTAATGTGATGCAGTCGGTTTTGGGTGATAAACAGACCAAAATGTAGCTCTCTTTTCCACTATAAATCTTGACATTTGCAGTCTCCTTTCACGATGAGAGAAGCTTGATAACTCTTTCTAGTGCTTGACACACTTAAAGTTTTGGACCCCATTGACTTGCGTTTTATGGAAATATAAATGCATCATACATGTATCAAAATATGTTCATTTGTGTTCTGCAGAAGAGAGAAAGTCACAAGAGTCATTTTTGGGTGAACTATTCCTTTATTATAATTTGCTTACTGTTATTGTTTTTTTTTTTTTTTTTACTTTTCCCATATTTGCAGTAAGATTTTGGATTACCATATAACTGCTAGCCTTTTGATCTCAGTAGACTAGTAAAGTTTGTAAGGTTTTGTTTTCGTATTCACAGGCTCTCAATATTACCACACATGTTCTCAAACCAGGAGGCAACTTTGTTGCAAAAGTAAGCCATCCCATTTTCATTGATTAATTTGTTACAAGGCTGTCTTGTCATTGTCATTGACATTGTTGACTATGACATACCAAGAGATCTCTTAAGCTTAGGACAATAATGAATGTTTACTTCAAACTTGACTGAACTTCCATGTCTTGCTTTGCTTCTGTATAGATCTTTAGGGGAAAAGATGTGACCCTGCTTTACTCCCAGCTCAAGATCTTCTTCAGTACTGTTACTTGTGCCAAACCACGCAGCAGTCGCAATTCAAGCATAGGTGTGTGCACTGAGCACAAAACAATTCCAGCTTTTGATTTATTTGTTGTTAAACTTGTGCTTAACATTAAGCTAATATAAACCTGTCCTGTATCCCACTTGAATTTGTGTTTGTTTGTGTCCTGCAGAGGCCTTTGTAGTGTGTCAGAATTACTCTCCACCTGAGGGTTATGTCCCCAACATGTCTAACCCACTACTGGATCACTCTTACGGTAATTTATTGAAGCGCAAAAAATTGTGCTTGCAAAATGTGTTGTGCAGAGCAATATTTTTTAGTGTCTGTTGGATTTATTTATTGCTTTGCAAGATGCACAATTTATCCTCTAATGTACCCTGTACCTGTTTAACTCATTACTCTCTTTTGAGAACTTGTTATAAATTGCTACAATATGCATTATTTTCTGTATTTTTCCTACCAGATGTAGACTTTAACCAGTTAGAGGGACCAAACAGGATAATCGTTCCCTTCCTTGCTTGTGGAGATCTCAGTGCATTTGATTCAGACAGGACCTACCCACTTCAGGTGCTGATCTGCTTCTTTAAAGTCCTCAGACATGTGTGTCCAGAAATGTTATTGCTTAACCTTTAATGTCAGCCTTATGTATGTTTTTGTTTCATCCTCAAACAGCTTGATTCCAGTAAAGAGTATCAGTACTTACCACCCACCCAACCTCCAATTCGGCCCCCCTACCAACAAGCCTGTCAGCTCCGCAAAAATAACCTATTAGCCAAAGAGGACTCTGCCTCTGGCACGCTAGATGATGCCCTGTCTAACTTAGACCTCAACACCAGTCAAGACAAGAACTGATGGACATTTCTGATGTGTACAGCTTTTATGTTTAAATATATCCATTGTTTTATTGTTCTTGGCCAATGTTTATTTTTAGAGTTTTACCAGGTTTCTTGTAATTCATTAACCTTTTATGTATTTAATAAATCAGTGAACCCTTTGTTTTTGTGTATTTGTTTTTACTTTTGTACATATTACACTTCTTAGAATTCACAAGGATTCTCCTTTTTGAATGTTTCTTAGTAAGATGATCTCAGATAAATCTCAGATAAAAAAAATGCTCCTCAGTTAGTGTTACAGTAACTATGAGGTCAGTTTCTGCAAGGATCCTGAATGTGCCTGCATGGCACAATATTTTCCTGTTGACGTCACTGCTGAATGTCGGGGCTGTTTAATAAAGTTGGTTTCATAGGTCTATAGCCTACACAATGCGATTTAATCAAGCTTCAGCATGGAGCCTTAAAGGTGTCCATACAGGCCTGCACGTGTATAGGCTAATAGATAAGTCGGTGTTGAATTTAAATGAGTTCCGCGACTCGCTCTGGGTTTACTACTGGAGAGATTGGCGCGAGCGCCGACCGAGCAGGTCCGTCAGCGCTGCTCACGTGAGAGAGAGGCCGCTCCCGTTCTACTCTCGCGCCAGTGGAATGCGCTCGGCCGATCCACACTACTCGTCCGGTCAACCAGAAAATGCTCCAGGTGCACCTGATGGTGAGCCCATCTCTGGGTGTGACCATGTAAGTTGATGAAGATTACAAGCCTATGTAACAAATAACTCTCAGGTGAAAGCTCGTTTCATGGAGGCCTGCTCCGACAGAATGGGAACATATTTAGACTGTTATGAACAGCTATCTAAAGAGCACATTAAATGTTATTATTGCAGTTGTTGTCCGTTAAAAAAGGGAGAGTGTGTTTTGCACAAAGTGGCATTTGGATACGCACCGGTGTCCTGAAAATATATCCTCAGGATGTGCTACCAATGCTACATTCGCATAGTTTTAGAGTAGGGGTTACGGTTTAGTACAGCCACACGCCATATCACACTGATAGTTATGCTGGTAGCACATCATGATAGGTTTTTAACACATTTCATGCTGTTGTAGACTACCGACAGGTTCTCCCATGACCTGACATACCCATGTTTTAACTTTATATATCACTGCTTCATTTCATCAAAGGCTGCCATCATGTAGGCTATCCACAGAGGTCTGGGCTAATCCCTGACTATCCACGGACCTTATAACCACCCCTGTTCAGGCCTTTCACGTTCTTGCTATAGAATAAAACTGGGTGCAACTGGAGCACAACAAATGGAAGAGTAAAACCAAATGAAATCTCAACTTTTCCCCCCAAACATTAACCTCCACCCCACACAAGCACCACAGTGGACAAAAGCCATCTAACAAAGACAAACAAATAGACAATAAAACAGCAGAAAATACTTAGAAAAAAAAAATAACATAAAAATTATACTTTCATAAACAAAACGATTGCAACCCACACATCCAAAACACTAGTCTCTCTCTGCTGCCCCTCCCTGAGAGCCTTCCAAAATGGCTAAATAACTGCCTGATGTACAAATCCAGGTTGCCTAGCCTTCTACATGCCATCTCCTCAAATGCTGCTGCCCTGCCCATCTCCTTGTACCACTCCTTAAATGAGGGTGTTCCTGCCGACTTCCATCGCCTCAGAATGATCTGTCTGCTGATAATAACACTGGCTAGGACCCAATTTTTTGTGCATTTATCCCCTATATTGATGACCGCTCCATCATCTAAATTACATAGGCAAAATAAAATTATCAGTACATCACACATAAAACTCTGACCCTCAACCAAAATTCTTGATCTTAACACACCATCAAAAAACATGGGTTGTGTCTCCATCTTCTGACTGGCATTGCCAGCAGGTGGGTGTGTCTTTAAGACCAAGCCTATACAATCTAGAGGGGGTCCAATAGATCGATGTAAAACCTTAAATTGCATAAGGCACACCCTTGCATCTCTAGATGTAGACTTGATGGTTTTTTAATCTTAGCCCACAGTCCCTCGTCGAATACCAAGTTTGAATCTTTCTCCCATAATCTCTTTGAGAGAAGTTGAAGCTCTGTACCCCAGACTCTGAAATAGCAGGGAGCAATAATGCCTCATGACCTTTTCCAAAAGAAGTAATCACCACTCTCATAGTATCTGCCACTTTACGGTGGTGTATGCTACTCCCAAAAATAGTACAAAGCAGTTGGTGCAGCTGTAAATACCTACAGATTTTAAACCTGGCGATCCCAAAATGTTAAACCATATTTTCAAAGGATCTCAAATATAAAAGTGGCACTTATACCACTTTTTCTCTTCCGATCCGTTTCCGATACCTTAAATCACAGTATTGTCCGATCCCGATACAATACCATTGTTGTTTTTTTGCATAATCAGTTTAGAATATCTTTACATTATTGTGTAGAACTAACAGTAATTCCAGTCTTCAAGTCTTCAGTAGAAATGAAACCAGCATTTTATTTTTGCCTTTTTTCTTCTCCCAAATTTTTCAACTTACATCTGGACTTTAAAGAATTCAGATCTCTTTTTTGTTCAATTTAGTTGTAAGACATCAGTCCACTTTTCATTCACACAGTTATTTTGTGAACCCATTCAATTTAAATGTTGTTATAAATTGTAAACAAATACTAACGATGACAATAATAAAAATAATAAATAGTTTTTAATAATATTATTATTGACTTTAAATTAAAATTTTAAATACAACACTAATATATTTAAGTTGTGCGCTTTTTAAACCCTCAAGCTTTTATTATGACATTCTGAACTCAACAGGAAGTCCTGTATGTGTCTGTTTGTAGGCAAGTTCACAGTAGTTTAATTAGCTTCTTATTCAAATTCTGGTCAAATGCACCTCTGGTGGTGTTATAAATGCATATTATAAGTGATCTGAACTATTGAGTATCTACATCTGAAATGCTGTTCGTGAGTAGCGCTCAAATGTTGCGCAACACGTGAAGGCTAAAAATAGCCATGAGTGTGTGTGTAAACAGAGCAGCACCATTCACTAACGAACTGGCGCTGCGCATACTATATATTTACTTATTAAACACAGCCTTTTGTGATTCACAGAGCTATTACACTTCTTCAAGTGGCTTTGAAAAACATGCATGAGTCATATGAACTGCTTTATTGGTGTTTTAATGGTACTTTTATGTCATTTTTGGAGCTTGACAGTAACGAACACAGTATTGGGTTTGGATCAGGCTCGTCGGACCAATACATGATCCGTCTAAAAGCTTCAGTATCTGAGCTGATACCGATCCAGGTCCAATCCACTCTGTCCTGCAGAAAGGGAGATAACGGGTTGTAACTTAACTTCTTCGGTTATTTTTATAGAAAGGCTTTGCAATGGCGAGATGGGGCAAGAACTACCTGTTCAATGCAAAACCAGGGAGGGGCTCTCTCACGTGGCCAATGACCAATTAGCCAAATGTCTTAGACTGAATGCATAATAATTAAGTAAAATCTTGGGTAGGCCTTGCCCACCTTTGTCAATCGGCCTATGCAACTTACTGAAATGTAATCTGGGGCATTTACCATTCCAAATGAAGGACTTCACTATGCTATCAAATTGCTTGAAATAAGAGAGGGGGTCATCTACCGGGAGAGATTGTAGCAGGTAGTTGAATTTTGGAATACAATTCATTTTAATAACATTAGCCTTCCCAATCATAGATAAATGTAATGGAGCCCACCTTCCCACATCGAAAAAAAAACTTTTTATTAAAAAGGTCAAAATTAACTCACAAATGAACAAATTTGTTGGGAATAAAATACCCAAATACTTGTAATTAAAATAATGCCCTGTTTGGGTCACTGGAAGGCACCTTGCTGAAAAGCCGTTACCAGGCAGAACACTGTCAGAGACAAAGCTTTGGATTTAAACTGATTAACTGTGTATTCTGAGAACTTAGAAAAGGAATTAATAATTCTGAGGAGGCAAGGCGTAGATCTAGTACTGTTGGAGACGAATAATAAAATATCATCTGCGTAAAGAAAAAGCTTATGCGCCATACCACCCGGCATCACCCCGTGAAAAACATCATCCTTTCTTATCACAGCTGCTAATGGTTTCAGGGCAAGACAGAACAATAGTGGGGAAAGAGGGCAACCCTGCCAGTAAAATAATCTGAAATTAATACATTTGTTTGTACCGCCACTACCGGGTGTCTCCAAAGTAACTTTCAATAAAAGTATTCCCGAACCCATACATTTCCAAGATCTTTAAAAGATAATCCTATTCTACCATCAAACGCATTTTTGCCGACAAGTGAGATGGCAGCGACCAGAGTCTGATCATTTGTCCCTGACCACATAATATTGATGAAAAGCTTAATGCTATAAGAAGAGTTAAATCCCAGAATAAACCCCACCTTATCTATATGTATAAGAGATGTCATAACTTTTTTAATCTGTTTGCCCACATTTTTGACAATATTTTTACATCTAGTTGGATCAGGGAAATTGGACAGTAACACTTACACCCGCTTGGATCTTTGTCCTTTTAAAGAATCAGACTGATCCGGGCTTGTGTCATGGTTGGTGGAAGCTTTTAATTCTTTATTGATTCCGTATGAACTTCTAGCAAAAGTGGAGCCAGTACTGTAGCATAAGATCTAAAAAATTCAGTGGCAAAGCCATTTTGGCCTTGAGCCTTGCCTGTAGGCAAAGCCTTAATTATCTCGCCAAGCTCCTCCAAGGTTGTCTCAGAATCAAAGATTTGTTTTGCTCAGTCATCAGTTTAGAAAGTTCTAATGGTTCCACAAAGTTTTTAATATCTTCATCAGTAGACAAAGACATGGAACTAAAGAGATCAAGATAGAATTCTTTAAAAGCATTATTAATTTCACTGAGGGAATGGTAGCAAAAGACTCTCTCTGTTTTATATATCTAGCCAGAAGTTTCCCTGCCTTGTCCCCCTACTTAAAGTATGACTGTCTTGCCCTGAATTGCCAAAACCCCCACCTTCCGTGAAAAAATTGTAATATATCTGTATTTCAATCGTGTCATTTCCCTGAGGCCATTAGATGACATTCGGCGCTTCAGCTCTGACTCAGCACTTTTAATTTTCCCTTCCAATTCCACGAGTTCTTGTGCTTTGTATTTGTTGGTAAATGAGGGATGTATGATCCGGCCCCTAAGAACCACCTTATTCCTCATAAGCCACACCCACAAAGGATACCGAGGACCAGTCGGTCTCCATATAGACATTGATTTCAGCCTTTAGCATTTTTTGGAATTCAGGATTTTGCAAAAGGGATTCATTAAAGCACCAACTATATGATTTTCTTTTCTCTGTATTTGGCAACACCTTTAAACACACCAGGGTGTGATCTGAGACTGTAATGTTTCCAATTGAGCGATCAAAAACAGATGAAATGAGGGACTAAGATATTAAAAAAATCTATTCTAGAGTAAAACTTATGGACTGATGAAAAAAATATCTTCCCAAATTCCCAAACACTATATCATATTTATTATGCTTAAGAAGTTAAATAACCTTCCTTCTTTTTATAGGGTGCCCCAAACCATTCAATCCACTCAAATTAACATTTGACATTTTGACATATAAGAAAAAAAAGATCGTGTGTCAAAAACAAGATGATAAAGACCATATTCCAACATTATTGCAACCATCAAAACCCAAAAATCCACCGGAACAAAACAAAATGAAAAAAGAAAAAACGTGTGCATTAACCTATGCACAACAGTGCCAACTGGCATCCATCCCTCCAAACTCAAACAGTCCATGCACGCCCACGAGAAACCCCACGACAGCCTTGCCACTGAATTGCTCAAGTCCAGTGTTTCTATACAAATTTTGTGAAACAGAATTACACAGCAAAGATAATCTATAAAACAAACTCCAGCTAATAGGCAGAATAAGCACAATGAGCATGTAGATTCATCCATAAAACTGTCCTGAAGGTGTGTTGATCTACAAAATAAACTACAGCCGATAGGCAGACTAAGCACAAAGAGCATGTAGATTCATCTATAAGCAATAAGACAGTTATTATAATAAAAATGTAGAATAAAAATAAAAATAAAGTATATATAGAAACACACAATAGGACAATATATATATATATATATATATATATATATATATATATATATATCACACATATGTACAATATACAAATACAAATCAGATATATACAGAAGGAAGGGAATGTAATGGAAGAAGAGGTATGGTATGTTTGATACATATAATTAGACTAAACTGTGTATTGCACATTAATTATTGCTCAATAAGGCATTTTTAACTGTTCATGAGATGGATAGCCTGAGGGAGCAAACGGTTCCTGTGCCTGACGGTTCTGGTGCTTAGTGCTCTGTAGCACTGGTCAGAAGTTAACAATTCAAAAGGAAGTGGGCTGGGTGAGTGGGGTCCAGAGACCAGATTTTTCCAGCCCTTTTCCTCAATCTGGAAGTGTACAGTTCTCGAAGGGAGGGCAGGGGGCAAACAACAATCCTCTCAGCAGTCCGAACTGTCCTTTGTAGTCTTCTGATATCCGATTTCGTAGCCTCACCAAACCAGACAGTTACTGAAGTGCAGAGGACAGACTCAATGACAGCTGAGTATAACTGTATCAGCAGTGCCTGTGGCAGATTGAACTTCCTCAACTGGTGAAGAAAGTACAACCTCTGCTGGGCCTTTGTGGGTCAATGTGGGTCTCGCACTTCAGGTCCAGTGAGATGGTAGTGCCCAGGAACCTGAAAGACTCCACAGCTGCCACAGTGCTGTTTAGAATTTTGAGGGGGTCAATATTGGAGAGTTCCTCCTAAAGTCCACAATCATCTGCACCGTTTTGAGCGTGTTCAGCTCCAGGTTGTTTTGACTGCACCAGACAACCAGCCCTTCAACCTCCCTTCTGTATACAGACTCATCATCATCTTGGATGAAGCCATTTATTACAGGGAGAAGAGTAGTGGGGAAAGCACAATTCCTTTGGGGGCACCAGTGATTATTGTACATGTGCTGGAAGTGAATTTTCCCTGTCTCACTAGCTGCAGCCTGTCCATCAGAAAGCTGCTGATCCACTGACAAATAGATGTGGGAACAGAGAGTTTGTGTAATTTAGTCTAGAGAATAGCTGGGATGATGGTTTTGAAAGCCGAACTGAAATCCACAAAAAGGATTGTTGCATATGTCCCTGGTCTGTCCAGATGTTGCAGGATATGCAACATGTTGACTGCATCCTCCACAGACCTGTTTGCTCGATAAGCAAATTGAAGGGAATCTAAAAAGGGTCCAGTGATGTCCTTCAGGTGGGCCAACACCAGTCTCTCAAATGATTTTATGACCACAGAGGTAAGAGCGATGGGTCTGTAGTCATTAAGTCCTGTGATTTTGGGTTTCTTTGGGACAGGAATGATGATTGAACATTTGAAGCTCCAGTGATCTATTGAATATTAGTGTGAAGATGGGGACCAGCTGGTTAGCACAGGATTTTAGGCAAGTGGTTGAAGCACTGTCTGGGCCCTGTGTTTTCCTTGTCTTTTGTTTTCGGAAGACATGGCTTACCTCCTCTTCACAGATCTTTAGTGCTGGTTGAGCAGAAGGAAGGGGGAGGAGGGGTGTTGCAGGAGGTGTTGATCAGTGATCAGAGAGTCCCAAAGCTGCTC
This sequence comes from Xyrauchen texanus, assembly GCF_025860055.1. Classification (NCBI taxonomy): domain Eukaryota; kingdom Metazoa; phylum Chordata; class Actinopteri; order Cypriniformes; family Catostomidae; genus Xyrauchen; species Xyrauchen texanus. The sequence continues at coordinate 17,046,103 of NC_068309.1, read as the reverse complement.
TTGGGACAGAGCGATATGCATCCTGTTGTGTAGCAATGATCCAGTATATTACTGTCTCTGGTGGGGAATGTAATGTGCCGTTTGTTTTTAGGCAATTCACAAGTGAGGTTTGCTTTGTTAAAATCCCCAAGAATAATAATGAGTGAGCTCGGGTATTGTTGTTCTGTGTCTATGATCTGATCAACAAGCTGTTGCAGTGCTATGTTCACGCATGCGTGTGGCAGGATATAAACACTCACCAGAATAATCTAGGAAAACCGCTGTGAGAAGAAAGGCTTACAGTTAATAAAGAGCACTTCCAAATTAGGACTACTTTTCTTTAGTGTGATTATTTATTATAGTGTTTTCTCTTAAAATAAAAATGCGTGTCGTTTGCATTGGTTCTACAGGTGAAACTCGAAAAATTAGAATATCGTGCAAAAGTTCATTAATTTCAGTAATTCAACTTAAAAGGCGAAACTAATATATTATATAGACTCATTACAAGCAAAGTAAGATATTTCAAGCCTTTATTTGATATAATTTTTATGATTATGGCTTACAGCTTATGAAAACCCCTAATTCAGAATCTCAGAAAATTAGAATATTACATGAAATCAATAAAAAAAAAAGGATTTTAAATACAGAAATGTCAGCCCTCTGAAAAGTATAATCATGCATATGTACTCAGTACTTGGTTTGGGCCCCTTTTGCATTAATTACTGCCTCAATGCGGCGTGGCATGGATGCTATCAGCCTGTGGCACTGCTGAGGTGTTGTGGAAGACCAAGATGCTTCAATAGCGGCCTTCAGCTCTTCTGCATTGTTTGGTCTCATGTCTCTCATCTTTCTCTTAGCAATGCCCCATAGATTCTCTATGGGGTTCAGGTCAGGCGAGTTTGCTGGCCAATCAAGCACAGTAATACCATGATCATTGAACCAGGTTTTGGTACTTTTGGCAGTGTGGGCAGGTGCCAAGTCCTGCTGGAAAATGAAGTCAGCATCTCCATAAAGCTTGTCTGCTGAAGGAAGCATGAAGTGCTCTAAAATGTCCCGGTAGACGGCTCCGTTGACTCTGGACTTAATAAAGCACAGTGGACCAACACCAGCCGATGACATGGCTCCCCAAACCAACACAGACTGTGGAAACTTCACACTGGACTTCAAGCATCTTGGATTGTGTGCCTCTCCATTCTTCCTCCAGACTCTTGGGGACCTTGGTTTCCAAATGAGATGCAAAATTTGCTCTCATCAGAAAAGAGGACTTTGGACCACTGAGCAACCGACCAGTTCTTTTTTTCTTTAGCCCAGGTAAGACGCTTCTGATGTTGTTTGTTGTTCAGGAGCGGCATGACAAGAGGAATACGACATTTGAAGCCTCAGTCCACTCCTTGTGAAGCTCCCCCACACATTTGAATGGCCTTTTCCTGACAATCCTCTCCAGGCTACGGTCATCCCTGCTGCTTGTGCACCTTTTTCTTCCACACTTTTCCCTTCCACTTAACTTTCTATTAATGTGCTTTGATACAGCACTTTGAGAACATCCAACTTATTTTGCAATTACCTTTTGAGGCTTTCCCTCCTTGTGGAGGGTGTCAATGATGGTTTTCTGCACAACTGTCAGGTCAGCAGTCTTCCCCATGATTGTGAATTCAACTGAACCAGACTGAGAGACCATTTAAAGGCTCAGGAACCCTTTGCAGGTGTTTTGGATTAATTAGCTGATTAGAGTGTGACACTTTGAGACTACAATACTGAACCTTTTCACAATATTCTAATTTTCTGAGATTCTGAATTTGGGGTTTTCATAAGCTGTAAGCCATAATCATAAAAATTATATCAAATAAAGGCTTGAAATATCTTACTTTTTCTCTCGAAAATTACTCGACTAATTTTTCGAGTTTCACCTGTATAGATTATCTAAAGCTTCACGGTTTAGCGATGATATTAGCTTACTGAATGTTGAGCCACAAGTCCACATTATTTCAACGTGTTTAGTAGCTGAATTTTTTTATTTTTTTTGCCATCACTACCTGCGATACTGAAGAGAAAGTTTCACCATTTCTGGTAATCATGTCCATCATGGCAAAAAACATAAAAAAATAAATAGCAGCAAAAGAGCATAATATTGACCGCCCACTTCCATGAACCACTGCGAATGACATAATCGAGCTGGTCTCTCTTATTTCTCAAACTACTTATATCTAAATACTTTGCAATAAGTGTAAAATATATTGTTTTTTTATTTTCAATTAACGACTGTAGTTCATTTACTTTTTTTCTTTAAACCAAAGTTTGTAATATTGTGATTTACCTAGGAGCTGGTTGGTTTGGTTCATGTCTTAAAAATCTTTAACCCTGAGAGACTCAGCGTTGCAGAATTGCAATGTTTGTTTACATCAGTTAAACAACATTTTTTAATTCAAAATGGTAAAAGAAAATAATAAAAAAAAATACACATAAATGCATTTTGAATGTCACAACTTGATAATGTCACAAAATATTCACATCAAAGCAAAATGTGCTTAAAAATCAAGATTTTCCTCTAGACTGCCTTTTTTCATGAAGTCACACAGAATTCACCAAGGACAAAATATGTTTCAAAATAAAGATGGTTATAATCCTAAAAACATGTTAACGTAGATAAAAAGTAAATATATCATCAATCTTTATGCTTGGATCTTGGGCTAACTGGTTAATAACTAACGAAAAATTGGAAACATTTGTTTAATAAACAAACACAGTCTTAAATGCATTGTCTAATGGACTGTTGTTTTGTAAAAGTCTAAAAGTGTTTTTATTTTTTATTTTCTGATTTTAATCAATGGATCATTTTGATTCAGAGGAAGGGAACATTAAGTCAGGATAGGGATAATGTACAGCCCAGAGTCATGACAAGCATAAATATATATATGGTCACATGACTCAACGCCTACATTTCACCTCAGATGGGCTCTGAATTGTAATGCACTGATGGTTCCTTTTCATAATCATTCTACAATCAAGCATAGGCAATATGGACAGTATTGTAAAGTAAGAAAAAATAAATAAAACAAAAATAAATAACAGGCTGCATCCCACCTGTTAGTCTGTTATAATGGATTACAAAATATTTAAAGGGGATGTTCCCTGTAAACACAAGCAAATAACAGCCTATTAGCTTTGGGAAGCATCTAGGTGTTTCCATAGGGCTTTCCCTGTCAGCGACAGAGAGCAACAGATATGCTTGTCAATACGATAAGCAGGTGACAATGCAGCCTCTCTGTAATATACACACCCCTCACATTCTCTCTCTTGTTCTGCAGATTGAAATGGACTGAGTTAATGCATAAACAACAATACACAAGCCCCTTCTCCCTAAAAACCACATACCACAGTCTGGCGAAAGAGAGAGAGAGAGAGAGAGAGAGAGAGAGAGAGACCGTACATGCAGTTTTTATTAGGTTAGCTGTTATGGCTGTAAACCCCTTTCACTGTGACTTCAATTAGAACCTAAAAATGAGTCCAACTGAATACATCACTCTAAAGTAAGCTACAGAAACTGCCTCAGAAAGTGTTACGCCTCTCCTACTAGACAAATATAAATGATACAAATAAATAGGGATTTCTCACTCTGCCAATCGCCTAAAAAACCCTCCTCCTCTCAACCTCTATGGAAGAAAATGGAGCCCTGCAAAATCAAGTGAATTCGAGACAAGGACAGGGATACCAATATAGATGCGAAAAGCAGTATACAATAGCTCAGCGTAGAAAAATGGAGACAGTGAGTGAGAAAGAAAGAGATCGAGGGAGAAAAGGAAGAGCTGCTGCAGTATCCCTACAGTGCTGAGCTTCGGACTGCGTGACTGACTGGTGTGTAGAAAGAGAGAGAGAGAGAGAGAGAGAGAGAGAGAGAGAGAGAGAGAGGGAGGGGGGATGGGAAGCTCTTGCTTGGGTGAGGAGCAGGCAGGCAACAGCATCTCTTTTGTGGCATGCTGCTGAGGGAACTGGCTGCCTAGAGCAGTGCAGGGCGCTCACTCCTCACAGGCGCGCATAGCGCCACTGCCTCTACCGCACTGGCCACCGCAGGGACAGGGACAGGCTCCATCACAGGCACAGCACTGCTCAGAGCAGCAGCGGCACCATGGCGCAAGCCGCTAAGCAGATCCGCAAGAACAAGGACCTACAGGAGCTCGCAGCCCAGGAGCTGCGAGAGAAAGAGGAGGAGAAGATCAAGAAGAGGAACCGATCGAGAGACCGCAGACGCAAGGTATGGCTGCTGCTGCCTCCTCCCACTTCCTTGCTCTCCTTTTTTCATTTCTAAGATTTTCTCCATATCTTTCTACACCTCAGAGGGATATGACACACACATATGCACACACCTTTACACATATCACTGTCTCATTGTGTTAACCAGTCATGTATAGCTGGTTGTTCACAGATTAGGTTTGAGCACACGCTTGTCGGAGGGGAGTGGGGTGTCATGACTGAGATGACTGGTTAAGTAGCCCCTCTGTCCTCGGGTATCATCCTGCTTGATTCTGTGCGTGATGGATTTAGATGCAGACGTTGTTTATTACTGATGCTTGATCAAGAAGAGAGTATTTCATCCTTCCACTTTGCCTGATTGCTTTATGTATTCAGCTGCCGCTGTAATGGTCTCCTCCTTATGCCGTCCGCTGCAGGCTCCATTGTTCTGCAAGGTTTGTTGCATTCCCCGTGCTTGTCATCTGAGATGGCGTACACCACCTTGCTGAATGCATACATCAGTGGCGTATGTGTGAACTTTGGCAGAATGTGAACGTAATGTCTGCACCTGCCACTACAGCCCATGTCTTGAGCCCTTCTCGTTACAGTCTGGCTGATGGAATCAATGTCTATCCAGATACAGCACAGATATAGCTTCATTCTTACTTTGAAGTGCTCTCAGCTGATGTCCTTTAATATATCTGCAATGCAATAGTTTAAAATAGAGATTTCCATATAGGGTTAAATGCATCCCAGGGGATGGTTCACCCAAAAATGACAATTCTGTCATCATTCACTCACCTCTGTGTTGTTCCAAACTTTCTTTATTCTGTTGAACACAAAAGATGTTAAGGCGTGGTCTCATTTACCTTCGCACAGAGAAATTCTGTGAGTCACGGAATACAGTCATGTCAATGAGAATCCGTATGATCATGAATATTGCACAATGGAATTCCGGAGGTGAATCATTTCCCCTTGCGGATTTCTCGTGGAATCCAAGTTTGGTAAACTTTGACAGGCGAATAAGCCATGTTGACCAATAGGACGTTGCTTGATTTGGCAGTGACCTTTTTGTGGGTGGTGCTTTGTACACAGCTACACTGAATATTCACAATGGAAAAGGAGATCATTTTAATGTCACTCTCCAAGAGTATAAAGCACAGCATTAAAAAGAGGCTGCTTGGCAATTTGTTTTTTGCTGGTATCACCAGCTTCTTCACCCGTGGAATTTTGCCGTGCAAAAGTAAATGTGACGACGCCTTTAGGTAAAGTATCTCAAATCACTTGCTTCTTTTTTCCATAAATAAAAGTGAATGGTGACTGATGCTAACATTCTGCCAAACGTCTCCTCTTGTGTTCCACGGAAGGAAGTCATATAGGTTTGGGGCAACACTGGTGCTGCCAATCCATAAACATTAAAATACTCACTGTTTCAAATGTATAGCCACAAGACATAAACAATATGCATGTGTTAACATTATTTTAATGTGATTAAAAGCAGTTACTAACCTTTTTTATGTAAAGTTAAAGCCAATTTTGTTGCCATGATGATGTAATGTCAACAAACCTTAAAACAACTGTTAAAGTGATGATTTAAACAACTTTACAGCTCATATAACAGTTTTAACAGAAAAATGTATGTAAGGGATTTTATAAAATTATAAGCTTCACATTTCTACCTTTAAACCTTTCAAAAATGGACCCCAATTTAAAGCCCCTCACTGTAACCCATATTTTTGCTTGGATGGATGAGTCAAAAAATGTTGTTGTAAACAAAATTATGCTGCAAATGCAAGCTTAACATGTATTGAGCCCATAATAATAGTCAAGTATTTATATAGCACGTTAAAAATAAAGAAGAGTTCTTTCAAAGTTGAAAGTACAGGTCTCTCTCTCTCTCTCTCTCTCTCTCTCTCGTGCATCCGGAAAGTATTCACAGCACTTTACTTTTTCCACATTTTGTTATGTTACAGCCTTATTCCAAAATGGATTAAATTCATTATTTTCCTCAAAATTCTACAAAAAAATACCCCATAATGACAATGTGAAAGAAGTTAGTTTAAAATCTTTGCATATTTATAAAAATAAATAAATAAATTAAAAATAATCACATGTATTCACAGCCTTTGCTCAATACTTTTTTGATGCACCTTTGGCAAAACCTTTCGCCTCAAGTCTTTTTGTGTATGATGCTACAAGCTTGGCAAACCTATTTTTGGGCAATTTCTATCATTCTTCTTTGCAGGACCTCTCAAGCTCCATCAGATTGAATGGGGAGCGTCGGTGCACAGACATTTTCAGATCTCTTCAATCAGGTTCAAGTCTGGACTCTGGCTGGGCCTCTCATTCACAGAGTTGTCCAGTAGGCACTCCTTTGTTATCTTGGCTGTGTGCTTAGGGTCGTTGTCCTGTTGGAAGATGAACCGTCACCCCTGTCTGAGGTCCAGAGCGCTCTGGAGCAGGTTTTCATCAAGGATGTCTCTGTACATTGCTGCATTCATCTTTCCCTCGATCCTGACTAGTCTCCCAGTTCCTGCCACTGAAAAACATCCCCACAGCACGATGCTGCCACCACCATGCTTCACTCTAGGGATGGTATTGGCCAGGTGATGAGCAGTGCCTGGTTTCCTCCAGACATGACGCTTGCCATTCAGGCCAAAGAGATCAATCTTTGTTTCATCAGACCAGAGAATTTTGTTTCTCATGGTCTGAGAGTCCTTCAGTTGCCTTTTGGCAAACACCAGGTGGGCTGTCATGTGGCTTTTACTGACTAGTTGCTTCCATCTGGCCACTCTACCATACAGGCCTGATTGGTTGAGTGCTGCAGAGATGGTTGTTCTTCTGGAAGGTTCTCCTCTCTCCATAGAGAAACGCTGGAGCTCTGTCAGAGTGACCATAGGGTTCTTGGTCACCTCCCTGACTAAGGCCCTTCTCCCCCGATTGCTCATTTTGGCCAGGTGGCCAGCTCTAGGAAGAGTCCTGTTGGTTCCAAACTTCTTCCATTTACGCATGATGGAGGCCACTGTGCTCATTGAGACCTTCAATGCTGTAGAAATGTTTCTGTTCCCTTCCCCAGATCTGTGCCTCGATACAATCCTTTCTCTGAGGTCTACAGACAATTCCTTGGACTTCATGGCTCGGTTTGTGCTCTGACATGCACTGTTAACTGTGGGACCTTATATAGACAGGTGTGTGACTTTCCAAATCATGTCTAATCAACTGAATTTACCACAGGTGGACTCCAAGTTGTAGAAACATCTCCAGGATGATCATTGGAAACAGGATGCACCTGAGCTCAATTTGGAGTGTCATGGCAAAGGCTGTGAATACTCATGTACATGTGATTTTTTTCATTTAAATTTGCAAAGATTTCAAACAAACTTCATTCACGTTGTCATTATGAGGTATTGTTTGTAGAATTTTGAGGAAAATAATGAATTTAATCCATTTTGGAATAAGGCTGTAACATAACAAAATGTGAAAAAAGTGAAGCGCTGTGAATACTTGCACTATATATATGAACTGTAAAACAGATAAAACAATGAATAAGCATAAATGAAATCAGACTGAAAGACAGATAAAAAAAAAAACATGGCAGTAAGATAAATGAACAATGAAATAAATTAAATAAAATTTTGATTGACAGCTAAATGCTTGGCAAAATAAAGCTCTATCATAATCTAGCTTTCTGAAAAATTATAACACACATATGAGTGAGATTTTACAGCTGCATCATTTAACAGAAAACATGAAACAAGAATCCATTAATATTTCTCTGAAGTTGCAAACTTTGGACTAAAATATGTAATGGATATTGTTTATTAAAGCATTGCCCTTACATTCAGCAAAACTTGCATGACTGAATAAGTATGTGTTTCTTTATTACATTCTAAAACACATGTGTTATATTTTTATTTATTTTAAATTTTTGTGTGAACTATCCCTTTAAGCGGATTCCAACATTTTCTTTATTAAACCTGTAAAATAATGATTTAAAATAAAAAATATATGGACTCTCAATAGATTATTTGTAACGCAAGTTATGTCAATTTGTGTGGATGATGCATGTTTTTTTATGGAATGTAAAGGCTAGTTTGCGAATTTGCAGATACATCTATAGCTATATATAAAGACACAGAACAGATGTAGATTTCTGCAACAGTCTCACTCACAGTTCCCTCATTTGCCTCTCATCATATGGCTTAAAGCACAAAAAAGCAATATGAAGCTAAATGTAGGTTATAAAATGACAAACACGTATTTTATATTGCTCAAATCGTATCAAAATGGTCAGGAAATGCAAATGAATATCTCAGTGCAAATCAATGCAATGATTAAATATCAACTTTCCCCCACATTGTAGTCTTAATCTTATATGTAACTAATAGACATTGTAGCTTACACAGTTCTGGTTTGAGGTCGATGAAAGGGCACTTAAGACTTTCTGATTACGTTGTGGGGGTACATCAGATTAAAAAGTTTGGGAAATACTGCCTAAGAAGTATTGCATGAATACGGATTTCTCTGAATGGAAAAGAATGGAGCTGCGTGTGGAAGCTCTTTTGTGCTGTGTTTTGGGTCTGCTGAGAGCAGGGGAGCCCAGAGGTCCACTTGACTCAGTTTGCAGCTGAAGAAACTGAGATCAGCATAGACTCCACTTCCATCAGCTTAGCATTTATCAGTGTTCTCACATAACACAATCGGCCAGAGATATGTGGCTGGGGGTGGGAGAATGTCAGTGTAGTACCAATTAACAGAATCGAGATGCTGACACATACACGCACACTTACAGTGACACTGAGAGCAACAAAAGACATTGGAGTAGAAGGATGCCTCTAAGGGCTGTCCTTGAGGGTTGGCTTTTTAATCTTCGGTGTGATGTTTGATGAAGCATTTGTCAGGACAGTCAGTCACATCTTGAGATTACACACGGTCCTGGAATTGGAGTCAGGAAGTGTGTGATGATACTGTTGCTTTTTTTTTTTTTTTAATCTCACAATGTTTAGTAAGCAACGCTTACTCAGCTTTTTCTCAAAAGCTTCAAATCTAACCTTGAACATTTCATTAACAAGTACAGATAGATTACATTTAGTGACTTATGGGTGATGAAAGCAATAGTTGCCTCCTTTTTTAAAGGTAAATAATTTTAATACCCCATGAAATAAAAATTTGAGTTTTGTGGTTTATTATGTCTATTACCTTTGAGGCCACCTATATTCTGGTGCACTCCAAAAAGTTGACAAAATTAACTTTTAGAAGGTATGCACATTTAAACTTTACTGTCTTCCTCTTCTGGGAAAACAGACCAAAGATTTTGATGACTCATCTCAGGGGCACATCCAAATTTTTCGCCAATAAAATGCTTCATAGAATGAGAATGTCCTTCCCAGTAAAACTACCTGTCAAAGACTGGCAACAGCAAGTAGCAAATCATGATTCGCGGCTGTGACCTAAATACAAATTAGTTGGTCTATTTCAATGTGCGTTATTTTATGTTTTTACGTTCCCATGGATTTTTGACATCATCATCTACTGCCGAAGTTCAGTTCCAATTCTCAAGAACGCAAGTACTGAAACTGCAAAAAATTACATGGATGTGTTCTTGATCAGGCTGAATGTTGAGGATGGATCGGAGCAAGTGAGCAAGAACCCAGTACTACAGTGGCAGATGAAGGACATTTATCATTGTGTTTTCCCTCAAGAGTTTCCCTCTATAAGCTCGCAAAAGACTTGATGGCTCGTGAGAGTCATTATACTCTATCAATATTTGTTGTTTTGTTGGGTATATTTTTAATATTAATGGAGAAAACAAGTGCTTACAGACATTATTCTTTTAATGTGACACTAGTCCTGCAAAACCTGCAGGTTTTGGTGTGATGATAATAATACTGTCACTGGTGTAATAATTGTAAGTAGTTATCTAAATGGCTTTTTGCTGTGACGGTTAATTGTGCAAAAGGAAGTTCTCAGCACATCTTCATTCTTCCAAGGTGACTTTGCAAAACTGGTCTTCATAAGAACGCAACTCTGTTCTCTGTATTCTTTGCATTGAGAAACAGCCATTGGCTTTTAAAAAAATGTGACGGGCCATTCGATATGTCCCGAACAAACTGCCTATTTAGGAAACTTCCCATTAGGAAATATTTCAACAAAGGAAATGGGGTCTTTAGTGTCAAAATATGCCCAGTTCATATTTGTTTCCTAAGGCAATCGACAGGACCTTCCAATAATTGTAATGCATGATGTATACGTTTTTGAATGTGTTTCTGTGTGTGTTTGTTTGTTTAGATTGAAAATTGGTGTCATCGGCGCTCCAGAAAATGTGTCAGTTTCACTGAGGTTTCAAAGTCTTTTGGACATTCTGTGGCCTTGTGAGATCTCAGCTATTGGTGGACTAACAGTTGTGCTGTGATGTTTACACCTCCCTGAGGTAGAAGTCCATAGCAAAATGTTGTCAAGTGCCTTGAGCATGAGACACGGAGAAATTGACTATGTTTGAATTGGAATACTAACAAATTTCTAACTGTACATCGCGCATTATACACTGAAATTTTTTTTTTTTAATAAAACAGAACATATGATGCAACACGTAACATTTCAAACAGTAGTATGCTACGTAGACCTCATTACTTGCATTCAGAATTCAGTGAAAGGCGTCTAGTTATCATCTCAGAAATAAAAGAACTATTACTTATAATTTGTATTCAGTTTTGTGTAAAAATGGCTTAACTCTTGTCAGGCTGATTAGCAAAATTTTGCTAAAACTCGAGGCTGGTATTACTTCCTGTTCATTCATCACACAGGAAATGGAAGGTCAAGTTGAGCACATTGTTTTGTGGGATACAGAATGAGTAAACTAAGGATGTGCATCGTTGTTCGACTAATCGACTAGTTGTTCAGCAACAGACTGATCGATTAGTGGGGTCTACTACTAACATAAATATTTGTAGTTATGGTGGTTTTAATGGGAGACACAATTCTCAAAGTAATTGGGAGACGCAACGTCTTAGAGAGCGTTTTTGTGTGTTTATAACTTGCTGTGCTGAAAAGTGAGTAATAGTCAGCACAGTAAAACAATCTGCAAGAAGTTTCGTCTCTTTAACGCTAGCTATAGTCAATTTATGCTCCACTGCTGTTACAGCCCTCAAAGCGCCGCATTAGGTATACATTATAAGATGATCACTGTTGGACGTTAAATCCTCTGCTTTGAGTCATGTTCCCTTATTTGTGAGGTGCTATGGAGAGATTAAAGTTTTTTGCTGATTCTGTCTGATGCTGCTTCAATAAATAGTTGCAGATAGAAAGGTTAAACTTGTCTATGTCCTGTACTAGATGTGTCAATGCTTCATTATCTTGCAGTTCTGTGCATTTGAATGCTTAGCGAGGATGGTCCTGAGACTCCCAAGCTCTCTGCTTACATTGAAGCACGTCATTTTGTTTTCAGGATGCGCATAAGAGGTTTTGTGCCATTCTTCATTGGAGCCTTTCTTATTCCTTCTCTTACTTTGATTGTTTTGTGCAATAAGATGTTATAGTGATTTAGCCTTTTTATTTGTTGAATATTCTTTAGTTACCAGTACTGCGCTTAGCGTCCATATTTCCCTCTGAAATGTGTGTGATTGGTGTCAAGTGAACATAACGGAGCCTAATAATACATTATTATCCTTAAAACATGAACATATCCATTGAGAGGGAGCATTTGAAAACCACAAAAAGCTAAAATTTGTTGGTAAAAGGCTTATATAATACTATTTAACTCTTGGAAATTGGCTCTAGTGTATATTTAGTGACTACATTGGCGCTTTGTGTGCTTTTTACTAATAGAAGATGGTATCTGCAGTAGTGCTGTGCTCAACAGAGTTTTAATTACCTCAGAATACTTTAATGTCTCTAAGCTACTCATAGTCTTCCTATGTCGTCAAATCATATGGCTTACATCTTGGCCCAGATTCCTATACAGCAGAGAATGTGCGTTTTTCTTGTTATCTAATGGCAAAGGCAGGATAAGGTGAGGTCACACGTATTGTAAGGACAGGCTATATTTATTCCGTGTCTGAGTTGCTACCAATCTGTCAGTGATTCTGCCAACTTGAAGGGATGCATTGCGGAGCATTCTGGAAGGTTCGGTTGTGATCTATGATGTTCTATGTTGTGATGCTGTATTGCACCACTAGAAGCAGAAGACTAGGAGAGCGAGTTCCACAGAGAATGGTATGAATGGGTGAAATATAGCATCATAATGTCAGAGATCAATGCATTATAATTAAGTAACCTACCTACTCTGGCCATAAGAGGATATGACCATATTGCCATTAAAGCCTCACTGCTTAACTTTAATATTTCTGTCACTAATAAAGACTTACAAGCCTCTTGGTGCCTGTCTGGACAACAAAATATGAAATAGCGTGACAAACACCTACATGCCTGTGTGTATTGTTTATGATTAGGCTTCTTCTTGTGCATTGTCAGGAAGGACACAGTACTTGACCACATTATAACTATATGAAACAATAGGAGTCGAATTTCTTTAGCCTTGAATTTGATAGAATGCTGATTTGAGGAAAGATTCTATCACACAACACATACGCACACTCACACACACACACATGCACATCAAAATTATTTGTGGTATAATTTCCTTTTCATCATGTGCAATTCTGTGAACATTTTTTAATGTAACATGTTTTAGTGTATCATCACCATTTTAAAAGTTGACAGTAGGCAGGATTTTCAAATGTCAAAGCACAAAAGATAATACACTTGTAACCCGGACACACACACACAAGATGAGACAGTCACAATGTAAGTCAAAAACTGCTTTTATTGTTAACAATAAAAGCAGGCAAAAGTAAAAACGGGCAAATCCAGTGAAGAGTTGTCGAGGGAAGCGTAGGGTCAAAAGCCGGGGAATCAAAGAGAGTAAAGGGGGCAAATCCGGGAGAGTAGTCGAGGGGAGCGAGGGTCAAAGCCGGGGTAAACAGGATGGAGAGGCGGGTAAACTAACAAAGGGAGTAGACAGGGGTACTAGGGGAACGAGGAGCTGGCAAGCTAAGGGGGTAATCAAGAGGAGTTCAAGAGGGGATCAAAACTAGACGAGACTAGCGGGGGCAAAGGCACGGGAAACTAAATACAATAACCAACAACCGTGAGACGAAAGGGTAGTGATATATATAGGGGCAAGTGCAGGTGTAAACCATGACAGGTGATGAGACGAGTGCAGGTGAAACTAATGTGCAGGAGTGCAGATGACGCGAGTGCAGGTGGTCATAATGTTCTGGGGGATTGGAAACGCGTGAGAAACTCGAGGAAGGGAGATTGCCTACGAGCATGTGAGCGAGTAGGAGCAAAGTGGGCGTGAGGGCTCGAGCGAGCAAAAAGAGCGTGCAAGCTCGAGGGGGCGGAATGAGCGTGGGAGCTCGAGGGGGCGGAACGAGCGTGGAAGCTCGAGGGGGCGGAGCGAGGGAGCGGGGTTCGTGACAGTACTCCCCCCTCTAAAACGGACGGCTCCTGACGGCCGCGCCGGTTGCGAGGAAGTGGTGCTGGACGAACCCAACAAACAAAAAACCCTGAACAGACAACCCACAAAACACACAAACAAAATTGAGGGCAGTCCAAGGGGCACAGAGGGAAATGAGACAGTCCATGGGGTCAATGGGCAGTATCAAGGCAAGGTCTGGGGAACATAGCGGACAGGCGGGTGGTCGGGAGATCTAGGGGGCAGCCGTAGGGGCAGAGACAGGGTCCGGGGTCTGGAAGGCGACTGGAGGACAGGGACTGGGTCCGGGGGTCTGGAAGGTGACCACCGGACAGGAATAGGGTCCGGAGGCCAGGGAAGAGGCCACAGGACAGGGAGAGGGTCAGGAAGTCCGGGCTGAGCCGTGAAAGGCGGTGCCGTCAGAGGCAGCACTGTAGGCGGCTCTGAAGGTGGGGTTCTGGAAGGCTCTGGAGGTGGAGCCAAAGGAGGCTTTAGGGGCGAAGGCCTGAAAGGTTCTGGAGGTGGAGCCGACGGAGGCTTTAGGGGGGAAGGCCTGGAAGGCTCAGGAGGTGGAGCCAGTGGAGGTGACGACCTGGCAGGCTCTGTAGTCTCGGGGGGTAGAGCCGTAGGAGGCCCGAGAGGCGGAGCCATAGAAAGCTCTGGAGTCTTTGGGAGCAGAGCCGTGAGGGGCTCGGGAGGTGGAGCCGTGGGAGGCTCGGGAGGCGGAGCCGTAGGAGGCTCAAGAGGCGGAGCCCTAGGAAGCTCTGGAGTCTCTGGGAGTAGAGCCGTGAGAGGCTCGGGGAAAAAGGTTGTGGAAGACTCGAGAGGCTCTAGAGGTGGGGCCCTGAAAGACTCGAGAGGAGAAGCTCTGAGAGGCTTGAGGGGAGGAGGAGCCCTGAGAAACTCGAGAGGGGAAGCCCTGAGAGGCTTGAGAGGGGGAGGAGCCCTGAGAGACTCGAGAGGCGAAGCCGTGAGAGGCTTGAGGGGTGGAGCCATGAAAGACTCGAGGGACAGAGCCCTGAGAGACTCGAGGGGAGGAGGAGCCCTGAGAGACTCGAGAGGCGAAGCCGTGAGAGGCTTAAGGGGTGGAGCCATGAAAGACTCGAGGGACGGAGCCCTGAGAGGCTCGAGGGGTGGAGCCATGAAAGACACGACGGACGGAGCCCTGAGAGGCTCGAGGGGAGGAGGAGCCCTGAAAGACTCGAGAGGGGAAGCCCTGAGAGGCTTGAGGGGGGAGGAGCCCTGAGAGACTCGAGAGGAGAAGCCCTGAGAGGCTTGGGAGGGGGAGCCCTGAAAGACTCGAGAGGAGAAGCCCTGAGAGGCTTGGGAGGGGGAGCCCTGAAAGACTCGAGAGGAGAAGCCCTGAGAGGCTCGAGAGGAGGAGCCCTGGGAGGCTTGGGAGGAGGAGCCTTGGAAGGCTCGAGAAGAGGAGCCCTGGGAGGCATGGGAGGAGGAGCCTTGAAAGACTCGGGAGGAGAAGCCCTGAGAGGCAGCACTCTGGGAGGCTCGAGAGACTTGAAAGGCAGAACCCTGGGGGGCTTGGGAGGTAGAGCTCTGGGAGGCTCGAGAGGAGGAGCCTTAGGAGGCTCGAGAGGAAGAGCCCTGGGAGGCTTGAGAGGAGCCCTGGGAGGCTTGGGAGGAGGAGCCTTGGGAGACTCGAGAGGCGGAGGCCGCAAGGGCTCTGAGGGGCGAGCAGAGGCTGGCAGAGCCGTGGAAGACTCTGGGGGCAGAGCAGAACCCGGCAGAGCCGTGGAAGACTCTGGGGGAACCTCTGCGGTCTTGAGCACAAGACGAGACTGGGGAGAAGGGGCCCTCTTCCTTCTCTTGCGTCCTCGGCCAACAGGGGACGTGGCCATGGGGACGGTCGAGGCTACAGGCGCTGGCTCGCCGACCGTGGCGGGCATGGGCGCTGGCTCGTTGGCTGTGGCGGGCATGGGCGCTGGCTCGTTGGCCGTGGCGGGCATGGGCGCTGGCTCGTTGGCCGTGGCGGGCATGGGCGCTGACTCTCTGGCCGTGGCAGGCATGGGCGTTGACTCACTGGCCGTGCCAGGCTTCGAGACTGGGGCCGTGACAGGCTTCGGGACTGGGGCCGTGACAGGCCTCGGGACTGGGGCCGTGTCAGGCTTCGGGACTGGGGTCGTGTAAGGCTTCAAGACGGGGGCCGTGGTAGGCTTCAAGATGGGGGCCGTGGTAGGCTTCAAGACGGGGGCCGTGGTATGGAACGCTGGTTCAGTTTCTGCCTCCCCCACAGTAAACGAGGAACCAGCGTACAGTAGGGCGAGGTCAATAAACTGAGCCAGGTTGAGAGAGCAGCGACCACCTGGCATGAATGATGAGGTTGGCTCATTCAGTCCACATTGAAAAATGTCTTTCAGAGCCACCTCATCAAAATTCACCTGGTACGCCAGGGCACAAAAATCCATAACAAAACCCTCCAAGGGTTGACTCCCCTGACGCAACCCCAAGAGTCGGGCCGCTGGCTCCTTAATGTCGAGGGCGGGGTTATGAGTTACACAACCGCTGCCTCGCATAAAAACCCCTTGGTCAGCGTCCGAAGAGCCAAAAAACCTCTCCGGGGGTGGAGAGTTCACGGCTCTCAAATATGCATGGGAAGCATAAACGGGCTCAGGGGCAGACACAGGTGACGCAGGGTGACAAAAATCAAAAATCGCACGTACCTGCTGGCCCTGGGCTGTGAGCGTGCGATCATGACTCCCACCGGTAGATCCTGGGGCAGAGTGCGCTGAAAACCTCCGCTCTAGTGAGCTGCGCGAATTCTCCGCGTGATGCATTGTGACTGTCTTCGGTGAGGTTGGTTATTCTGTAACCCGGACACACACACACAAGATGAGACAGTCACAATGTAAGTCAAAAACTGCTTTTATTGTTAACAATAAAAGCAGGCAAAAGTAAAAACGGGCAAATCCAGTGAAGAGTTGTCGAGGGAAGCGTAGGGTCAAAAGCCGGGGAATCAAAGAGAGTAAAGGGGGCAAATCCGGGAGAGTAGTCGAGGGGAGCGAGGGTCAAAGCCGGGGTAAACAGGATGGAGAGGCGGGTAAACTAACAAAGGGAGTAGACAGGGGTACTAGGGGAATGAGGAGCTGGCAAGCTAAGGGGGTAATCAAGAGGAGTTCAAGAGGGGATCAAAACTAGACGAGACTAGCAGGGGCAAAGACACGGGAAACTAAATACAATAACCAACAACCGTGAGACGAAAGGGTAGTGATATATATAGGGGCAAGTGCAGGTGTAAACCATGACAGGTGATGAGACGAGTGCAGGTGAAACTAATGTGGAGGAGTGCAGATGACGCGAGTGCAGGTGGTCATAATGTTCTGGGGGATTGGAAAAGGAAGGGAGATTGCCTACGAGCATGTGAGCGAGTAGGAGCAAAGTGGGCGTGAACGTGCAGAAGGGGCCATGCTAAGCAAAATGAGCCACCGCGTTATGCAGAACGGACCATAAAATGGTGCCGCGATATGCAGTAAACGACCAACCAAATGTATAGTGCAAGTCATTGTTTAAAATGATTAAAGTAAGTGTCAAGGGACTGTTTAAACATAGATTTTGTATGAACTGTAAGATTAATGACCAATGTCTTTGAAGTCCATCCTGTATTAACTGCAGAAGTTCATATAGATGCATTGTCTTTGTTAAATGGCTGATGAAGGCTTTTGTTGGCAATTGTTAGTCTATGTATTCCATTTCAAGATCGTATTCCATCAATTGATCGTGGTGATGCAGGCAGAGATCAGTGAGGTGCATCGCAGTTCAAACTGGCCAGTAATTTCAGTGTGGTCCATCCTAAGTCCAAGGTTCAGACAATAGCATATGAAGTATTCCATGTCTTATGGTTGGAGTTGGCATCAGTTTATCCTCTGAAGTCCATCATAATAGACTGAAGTGATGTTTGGCTGGCACCGGCTGCATTTAGTCATCATTACACAGTGACAAGCAGGAATGGAGCTGGATCCAGCCGGTTCTGGTGACCTCAGGATAGGAGTCCCGAGGTTGAGACTGGGAAACAAATAAAATAATATTAGCATAGATGCCATTCAATTTATTGCAGAGTTATATATCATGATCAATGTTTCTGTTTTCTGGTTCCGGCAGACCAAAGTAAAGCAGCCTAATTGTGGGTTGAAGGATAAATTAAGTGTATGCCTGGCTAAATAGATGAGTCTTTAGTCTAGGCTTAAACTGTGTGTCTGCATCTCGAACAGTGTTTGGGAGACTATTCCATAGTTTAGGAGCCAAATATGAAAAGGATCTACCTCCTTTTGTGTATTTTGTTATTCTAGGAACTATTAACTATTAACGTGATGGAATGTAGCATTGTTGAAGGTAACTTAAGTACTGCGGAGCTAGACCATTCAAAGCTTTGTATGTAGTTAACAGAATTTTAAAATTAATCCAAAATTTAACAGGTAGCTAATGTAACGATGATAAAATGAGGCTAATATGATCATATTTCTTGGTTCTCCTTAGCACTCTGGCTGGAAATTTCCCAGTAATGCATTACAATAATCTTGTCTTGAGGTCATGAACGCATGAATTAATTTTTCGGCATCAGCAACATGTGCTGTAATTTAGTAATATTTCTTAGGTGAAAGAATTCTTTTCTACAAACATAGGTGTTATATTTGATACCAATCTGTCCTTTGAAAATCAAATGACCCAAGTTCTTTACTGTTGAAGATGATGTAACAGTACATCCATCGAGAGTCAAATTATATTTTTGCGGCTTATTTGAGAGGTTTTTGGTAAGAAATGTAAAGTTGGGTATCGTCCGCATAGCAGTGGAAACGTATCCTTCCGTGTACCACGAAACAAAATTTCTAATTTTGTTTTCTTCCACATGCGCACCATTTTCCAAGCTGCTCTCTTGTAAGCATGAGTGTGATCATTGTACCATGGTGCAGGGCTTATTTTTAATTGTATTTAATTGATGGGGGGGGCAGCACTATCAAGAGTGCTAGAGAAGACTGCATTTATATTTTTTGTTATTTCATCAAGTTCTTCTAGGTTTTGGGGTTTACTGAGTGTATGAGATAGATCTGGAAGATTATTAGTGAAGCTATCTTTAGTGGTTGAAAGAATAGTTCTACCTGAACAACGTGGTGTAGATTGAGTAACATTAGCTGATCACAGGAAAGATGAGATGAGGTAATGATCCGAGATGTCATCACTCTGCTACAGAATTTCTATATTATCAACATCAATTCCATATGACAGAATTAAATCTAGTGTATGATTATGGAGATGAGTTGATCCTGTTACATTTTTTCTGACTCTAAGAGAGTTGAGAATATCGATAAATGCTGATCCCAATGTGTCATTTGCATTATCGATGTGCATGTTGAAGTCACCAGCAATGTAAATAGTAACTACAAGATCTGATAAAAAATTTGTAAATTCACCAAGGAAATCATAATAAGGCCCAGGTGATCTATACACTGTAGAAAACAACATCATTTTTTTAATTTATATCTGACAGTGTCACATTAAGCATTATTAGTTCAAAAGACTTACATTTATTTCCTGTTCTCTCAGTAATGCCAAAAACTTCACTGTAAATTGTAGCAACACCTCCTCGACCCTGCAGACGAGGCTCATTTTTATAACAATAACCTGGGCAAATAGATTCATTTAAATTACTCTGTTCATCCGGTTTAAGCCAAGTTTCAGCCAAACAGAGCGCATCCAATCTATGATCTGTAATAATTTCATGAACAATAAGTGCTTTGGTAGAAAGAGATCTAATGTTTAGTTGCCCTATTTTTATATAATGTTTATCTTTAATTTGTTTGTTTTGTTCATGTTTGACCTTAATAAAAAAAATTCTAAATGATTTAGTGAGGGGTTTGTGTTTGGTAGTTCAGGGAACAGACACAGTCTCTATGAGATGTCTAGATGATACTGTCTCTGTGTGTTGTAGTTTATGCCCTGAAGTGCTGAGTGTATATTACAAAGGCAATACAAAGTTCACACTTAAATATTATATTAAAACCTTTTATTTTTTACTTTATGTAGATATTTGACAAAAAATGACTTTCTAATTATGTAGAGGACAAATTATTGCTCTATAAAGCAAATGTTCAATCGTATTCTCATATGATTAGCTATAATCAAAGCACGCAATTGGTTTATGGTCCTTAAGGCTTAAAGAATATTTTTGCTGCAGGCATAATTGCTTTGAATTACTTTAGATATCCTCAACAATTAAATATTAAAGCTAGAGCTAAATATTTTTTGTCCAGCATTTTAATGGCTGTATTTTCCAATTTTTCTCTGATTCATGCTTGTTTCCGTGACATCTGAAATGCAAAACTGTTTAAAAAAAATTGTTTTTGCCTGCGGTAAAATCTTCAAACCTAGAGTACCATTGTTTTCTATTAACATAAACGTACATGCATACATTTTGATGAGATTTGTGTCTATATGATTTTGTTAGCATTAGTTGCATTTTCCCTTGAATGTAGTAAGGACTGCAATCCATTCATATGATGTACACTGTACATGCATTCTAGAAATGTACATGCATATGTACGTTTAATATTTTTAATTAAATGAAAGAACATGCCCCTACTTTGATGTCTTAATATTTTCTGGTTGATAATCCATAAAGATGAATGTATATATTTTTATCTCATTTCACCCAGTAAGTAAGATACAAGATATGTAATTACTCATATAAGGGGGGCGGGGTTACATAGTGCAGATAAGATTGAGGCCTCCTGGGATCCTGTATCAAAAGGCCCAGAGTTATGCTTATTTCTAGGGAAACGGTATCCTCACTCGAAAATGAGTGTATAAAGGAAATATATTTTGTCATTTGCAGGCTGTGTTGGCTTGCCGATGCCCAAAATTATATCTTAAACAGTAAGACAGACTCATATTCTTTAAGATCTCTTAAGCTTTAAGAGTCCATGTGCGTCCATTTGAGTCAAAGTGTTTTATGTCTTGACACACACAGAAATCTCCAGGGTTACATCTTTTACTCTCTCAGTGGTTGTGTGTGGGTATATTTGCTTTTATGTGTGTACTATATAATGTGATTCTTGCTCCATTAGCTATACTGAGGTAATTGGATTTCTATATAACTCAAAGACACCAACTGATAATACTGCGTTGCTTCGACACATGTACTTTAGACCAGTGTACCTGGAGGAAGCTTTTTACTTTTTATTGGACCACAATGTGTTACACATTCATTTCAAATTTATTTTGATGTAATGTATGGGAATTCAGCTCCCAGTGCATGCTCACAGGACAGCCCATATATGCTTACATAAGTGCTAATATGGTGTCCTGCTCCTGCAAAACGCTCAGGGTCAGATGGTAAAATGCTCAGGGGTCTCTAGTGTGTTTGTGCGCGTGTTTTTGGAGTGTGGGATTTTGGAAAGAGGGGTCGTGGCTAATTCAACAGCTGGTGGAAGATCCAGAATTGCTAAAATTGCTCAGATTAAAGGTCTTTTTGGGTTTGTTATCATTACAATTTTTTGACAGTTGGAATTTTAATTACAGAGTGTTCCATTGGCCTGTATAAACATTCCTTCATTGTTAGTCTATGGAATTCTTCAGATTTTCTATCATTTACTGTGCGAAATCTGTATGTCCGATCAGTTAGAAAAGATATAGCACTCTATTCCAGAACACTCTAAACACACTTTGGTGGATGCAGCTTGAAAGCTAGCTAGCTAGAAGAGTTAGCTAGAAATTTTGTCGATATGAACTTCTTTTTAAATAACTGTTGAATGAAAGCAATATCTCACAATTAGGCTGTTGTACTGAATATCAGCATGACGGGGATTACCTGCGGTGGAAATACAGACGTGTTTAATGCACTCTTGCTTTGTGTGATATTGGTTAATTTAATTAATTATTATTTATAGTGTGTGTATGTGCTAAACTTTAGGGCTGCCCCCTGATAGTCGACCAAAGGTTAGTCGATGAGAAGAGTCTTGGTCGACCAAGTTTTGAATGGTCGGTTGGTCGCAGAAAAAACTTTACATAAAAATTACGAACACCAGTTTTACTGTTCGTTGGATGCTAGGTGGTACTATGGGGTAATTTTCATTAAGCAGAATTAGGATTAAGCCTACACAATAAAGCAAGACACCTTCAAAATTTCAACTTTATTTTTTATTTATTTTAACAAAAAATTCAAATGAAACTGGAAAAAAAAATAAGTGCAATTAAAATGTGTGTTTAACTTTTTGAAAGATAGCTTTACAACAGTTGTCAGCATCTCTCTCTCTACTTCATCTTTGCACTCTTTACCCGTCGGGTATTTGGTTATCTGGGAAAATTCATCATGTGTGTGAATAAAATAATTTTGTTCCCTCCTTTACTATATATATATATATATATATATATATATATATATATATATATATATACACTCACCTAAAGGATTATTGGACAGTTGAAGACTGGAAAAATGTTGCCTGGTCTGATGAGTCTCGATTTCTGTTGAGACATTCAGATGGTAGAGTCAGAATGTGGCGTAAACAGAATGAGAACATGGATCCATCATGCCTTGTTACCACTGTGCAGGCTGGTGGTGGTGGTGTAATGGTGTGAGGGATGTTTTCTTGGCACACTTTAGGCCCCTTAGTGCCAATTGGGCATCGTTTAAATGCCACGGCCTACCTGAGCATTGTTTCTGACCATGTCCATCCCTTTATGGCCACCATATAGCCATCCTCTGATGGCTACTTCCAGCAGGATAATGCACCATGTCACAATGCTCGAATCATTTCAAATTGGTTTCTTGAACATGACAATGAGTTCACTGTACTAAAATGGCCCCCACAGTCACCAGATCTCAACCCAATAGAGCATCTTTGGGATGTGGTGGAACGGGATCTTCGTGCCCTGGATGTGCATCCCACAAATCTCCATCATCTGCAAGATGCATCCTATCAATATGGGCCAACATTTCTAAAGAGTGCTTTCAGCACCTTGTTGAATCAATGCCACATAGAATTAAGGCAGTTCTGAAGGCGAAAGGGGGTCAAACACAGGTGTTCCTAATAATCCTTTAGGTGAGTGTATATTGCAATATCCAATTACATCGGCAACCCCTGGGCTGAGTGATCGGTGAATATTCTTACTTTAGTGATTTTGCATTGAAAATTAAATTAATTTATATAAAAAACTAAAAACGTACGTAAATCAAATACATTTCTAAATTCAAATTGCACTCCAAACTAAACTAAAAATAAAATAAAATAATGAATCGATAAAAGACTAATATTTATATATATATAGGCCTATATATATTCACCTTTCCATTTACTGTCGGGCAAGAATCCATCTAAACATCATGGTGGAAAATTACTTATACAAATGAAGACATAAAATCAATTGTAAATGTAAAAATTATAATGTTGATAATAATTCAAGGTGAAAGTGTTTTTGTATTGTTTTATGTTTTAATTATGAGTTGTTGTCAGGGCTGAACTGGTAATCTGGCATACCAGGCATTTTCCCGGTGGGCCGACGCCCTTTGGGGCCGATCAGGGGCGGAATGGCCATCGGTAGACCAGTGAGTCGGCCGCGAAACGGGCCGAATGTGCCGCGATAAGCAAAAATGAGCCGCCCCGTTATGCAGAACGGACCACAAAATGGCGCCGCGATATGCAGAATTTGACAGCGATTTATTTTTTTTGAATTTATATTTTAAAGGCTCATTATTACGGTTTAGTATTTCTCTGTAATGTAGTACAGTGTTAGCAATGTTACTTATAAAATATTTTCTCAGCCCTTGAACTCAAACAATTTAATGATGCCAAATATAAATAAAACACAAATTTAAGTAATTAAATTAACACCATAAACGTGCGACTAGTCGACTAATGGCTTATATTAACACCTACTAGTCGACTAGGAAAATCTTTGGTCAGAATACTTTCATCAGTTACATTTATCATCAACAAAAGTGTATTTTCTGTAAATTATTTCTGAGTGAGTGTGAAGTTTTATCTGACCCCAGGCTCAAGTACCAGGCAGCACCATGACTGATCTTACCATGGTGATATTATCATGTCATAAACTTGATGCTACTCTGCGTGAAATGGAGAGTGACTAATACGGATTACATGACCACCATTTGCATTAAAACTTTAAAACCTTTATGCATGCAATGAAATAAAAACTTTATTTTTATTTCATTGCATGAATGCTGGTACATTTCAAACTCAATAACAGATTACTTGCTTTTTGTCTATAGCTTTCCATGCTCTAATTCTTGAGTGATATTTTTACTTGTCTAAGCACAATTTCAGTCATATTGCTCAGAAATATTGCAGTTCATTGCACATGACAGAGCAACATCCATTAGATTCAAAGTGCTTTGTCTCACACATTAGGCAAGGAGCCCATAAGCTATATGATTACACAACCCTGATTACATTGACACAAGTTCTGAATAGATGTTGGTATCTATAATGCTCTATAAGGTGGAAGAGCTCATAAATAATGTCTTGTAGGGATAATGGTGGGGAGCAGAGCATGAGATGTGTTTCCTACATGTGCTGCCAGCCTGTACACAAGCATATTCTGCACCTGGGCTTTTTAGCAGGGTTTTTGACACATGTGGATGGGACAACTTTCTTCTGGGTTTAAGGTGATCAGTGTTGCCCCATTTTCCATATAAAACCAAGCAAAGTTGAAACAAATCAGACAGCTCTGTTACTCTGATCCTAACCTATTTATCATGCTTAGAGTCTCCCCAGCTATGGTATCCTTTTTCCCTTTATACATGTTCTCCCCTATTAGATCAGAATGTGGTTCTTTCTTTCTTTATTTCTTTCATCTAAGTGCTACAAACATGTAATCTGTGATGCTACAGTTGATCCTCAAGGTTTCAAGAAAATTTGTTGATAATGTTCAAGATATGCCTCTCACTATTCACCCAAAAATGAAAATTCTCTCATCATTTACTAACCCGCATGCAATCCCAGATGGTATGACTTTCAAAAATTAAGATTTTTAGAAGAATATTTCAGCTCTATAGGTCCATACAATGCAAGTGAATGGTGGCCAAAATGTTGACGATCCAAATAGAACATAAATGTAATACATACAACTCCAGTGGTTAAATCCATGACTTCAGAAGTGATATGATAGCTGTGGGTGAAAAACAGATCAATATTTAAGTACATTTTTGCTAGAAATTGTTATCCCTGCCCAGTAGGGGGCATGTGCATGTAGAATGTGAATCACCAAAAACACAAAAATAAGAATGCGAAAGTGAAAGTTAAAGTGGAGATTGACTAAGCAGGGAGGAGAAATTGTAGTGAAAATTTACTAAATATTGATTTGTTTCTCTCCCACACCTATCAAATCGCTTCTGAAGACATGGATTTAAACACTGGAGTCATGTTGATTACTTTTATGGTGACCTATGTGATTTTTGGAGCTGTTTTGCATTGTATGGACCAAAAGAGCTGAGAAACTCTTTTAAAAATGTAATTTGTGTTCTGCTGAAGAAAGAATGTCAAACACATCCGGGATGTCATAAGGGTGACTAAATGATGAGAGATTTTTCATTTTTGGGTAAATTATTTCTTTAAATCAACTAAGCATATTGTAGTGTCTTCCAGTCAGTCACTTCGGACGCCTCAGGGGTTTCAATAGATTGTTCGTTTTATTCCAGTATAGCATTTGATTATCTCGATAAATAAACCGACAAGTAAATACATTGAAAACCATATGCCTGCTGGCGTCCATGCATTTCCAGCGTTAAATTCCAAAAAACTGTTCAACACATGGATTCCTCCTTTGTCTACCTTTATGCCACTAATTGGCACAGGTGTGCAAATTTAACTCCTGTTCCAAGGCCTTCCAAGGCCGCAAGATCATGATTCACCAGCAGGGGTTATTAAATTAACTCCAACATAAATGTCACAAATGGCTCCTACACATATATTCCAGCAATAATTTAAAAAGGAGTAAATAAAAATTAATTGCAATAAGGGGAGTGATGGATGACTTTCTTTATTAGATTACAATAATAATTTCCATTATAGACATTTCTGCTGTCACACTCACAGTAATAGTGTTCATCAGGCAAGCTATTTTTGTTAATCTTTGAGTAACTTTTTTAATTTGTAACTTATAGCTAACGTTTCAAACCCCAAATATTTTAGCTAATTCTCTCATTCATGATTATCTGCAAGTTAGTGTACAATGAACACTACAAGTAAGTCAGTGTAGTATGCATATTAATTATACATAGTTGAATAACAACTTACTAGCCTAATTCATCCTAATTCTATGTAGTATGCATATTAAGTCAGTGGCTATGCTCAGAATGGAATACTACTGTAGCTTATTACTTACTGAAAACGGCACAGTATACAACTTTTTGTTTTAAATAGTAAGTGAAACAGTAAGTATTATTCCACAATAAATGTTTAACTGTAGTATGTTGTATCACGTGTGTATTTTTCTTTATAACAGCAATAATTTATATAAATAAATCCTATAGTACTAGGCTTGCCAAGGACATGCGAGTCTTGAAATGATGTTGACCACTGGTTGTAACAATGACTGTGATGAGGAGGAGAGTGGGGCCGGGCCTTGAGTGCACACCCCCGGCCCCAAATAGGGCTAATCAGCCGAGGAGAGGGATAAAGATTTGCCGGATGTGGAAGTTCAGAAGAGAGAGAGAGACACATGCAGCTGCTGTGTGTGTTTTATGTTTGTGTGTTTTTAAGTTTTCATCAAATATTACTTTGATGGTTTCCACCACCTCCTTTCACATTTTATCTCCCCCAGTTACAATTACAATCTATAAATGAGTTACTACCATGGTCTATTTGGCCAGAATATCCTGCAGTTATAAAAAGTTTACAGCGTTTGACCATATCAGACTAGCAATCGTAATGTCTAATGTTAATAAACATTGGCTAACTTTTGTACATCAATTTTTCCAATAAGTCAAAACAACAGCATTAGATATGGCACTTATCTGCTCAGATGCGGCTTTCAGATATCCTTCTTTTACTTTCGTATTTATTTGTCCATTCACTCTGATAAGATGTCCTGTATCCTTGTGTACACCTGCGCCTCAAACCACAGTCATCCACGCAGAGGAGCAGAGCCGAATTACAACCAAAACAATGTGCTTCTGCAAGTCATGTGAAGTTTTATTTTTTAACCGGTATAGGGCTAAAAGTTACATAGTGTAGCTTTAAAAATCTTGTTTGATAGAATAATTCATGGTAAACAACTACATTACCCATTATAGAGCAGAGAAAGATCCACCAATCAGAGAACCACAGCCAACAAAACCCACAAAACATACCATGTGAATGACACACTGTGAATGACGTAATCGAGTCATTGTCTCTTCACCCTTAAACTACTTTTCTTTTTGTACATATTGGAATATTTTTCAAAAAAGTAAGATATATTGTTTCTATACTTATAATCAGCAACCTAAACTCAATAGTTTTTTTATATTCCCATTGTTTTTTATTCAGTGACATAATTCGCAGTGCTTCATAGGATTGTTGTCTATGTCCTTATGAAAGGTGGTAAGTACACAGTCTTGTGCCTTTGTTTTTTTGTCAGATTTTCAAATACTTTTTTCCTCCAAACAAAGTTTGTGATGTTATGATTTACCTTGGAGCTGGTTGGTTTGGTTCATGGCCTACAACTCGTTTATGAAGGATTTTTATAAAAAGTCTATGGAAAATGTATGGGCGGCTGAATAAGTAGGCGGGCACTGTTGCGCTTTATTGTACAGATTTAGCATGCATACTACGTGGAGGCCTTAAGTATGCATTAAGTTTGCAAAAATAGCAAACTGTGCTTTGGATATATCATATTTACCATAAATGCTCCCATTTGACATCTCAGAGGCTTGGTCGTAATCCACACAATTTAGTTTTCTTTATAAATTCCCAGATTAATGTCATATGTCTCGCAGAATTATATTAATGGCTGCAGGCCTGTCTAGATCATTTAGATACAGCACGACCTTCTTCTTTGCGGCTCACATCTTATTGTAAGCGGAATGACCTTGATCTTTTCCTTGACACACACTGTCATGCTCAAAACAGCTGATGTATGAAACAGTGTCGCTAAGCTCAGACAGAGAGTAAACATAACATTTCCGGCAGCTATTTATGGCCAGGATGCTCCTCTGTGAGATACAATGGCTTATGTTCCCACTGTCCTCTAGTTGTTTCATTATCAACGTCTAGGAGTGTCTTGCGTGTGTCTGTGTGCTTGTCTGTTGTGTATGTATATGTGTAAGTATGTGTGTACTCCATTATCAAACTCTGTATTTGTGCATGAGTGTGCGCATATGTATGTGAATAGAGAGAGAGATGGAGAAATTGAGAGAAAGTGTGGCCAAGTAAAAGAGAGGAAGAGGGCAATAACTAATGGAGTTTCAATGAGCAGTCTTTTTTGCTTTCTTTCCATCCATGGTTTAAAATTGAATCAGTGATGAAGTATTTATATGAGCACAGTGCGAGTTTTCCAGTCCAGTGCCTCAGCAGAGTGCAAAGAGATGGAGAGAGAGGAGGAAAGATATGTAATATTGGCAGTGAATTGTTGTTGTCTTCCCGATATGCCCCTGTGTTTATGGGCTACAGATGCAATAACAAGTGCACAGCCTGACAGTAGTTGACTATGAGCAATAAGCAGTTCTGGTGGGAGAGATGGAAGGGCCATACTGTCTGTCTAGGTCTCTAATGATGAATTTGTCTTCATTCCCTTTAGTGATGTCCTCTCAGTTCTGTTCTGTGATGTTATGATTTTAGCTACACTGCTTGTGTATATTTAACACTTGTATTAAATATACTGTGATTTCCTTCATTTTCAGCCATATCAAAGTACCTTGACCAGTATTTTGCCTAGTAGGGCATGTTCCTGGATAAACATTTTTGTTGGTCCTGGAACAACATTCTTATTGTCAGAAGGGTCCAGGTTTTCGATGGTTACTATAGGTAACCAATTCTATCCCTATCCCTTAATCCAACCCTAAAATCTGATTGGTGGTTGAATGTTGCTCCAGGACCAACAAGGATGATAACTTGGCTACTCGCATTAGGCATCAGTAGATACCTTGTGCCACATTGGCTTCAAAATCTAGAATGTGTTTTTGCATAGTGTCATGTAGTTATTTATACTCTTTAGTGTTTGCATCTGAAGACTCTGTGAGTGTGGCAATGTATTCTGACTGGCATGTTTTGTCTGTGTTGATGAATTTACAACTGAGTAACTCTATTCCTTTCTGAAGATCTTGTTATAATAAAATATATAGACAGAGGAATGTATGTGTATATACACTGGCAGCCAAAAGTTTGTAATAATGTACAGATTTGGCTTTTTGGAAGACAATTGGTATTTTAATACACTAAGATTATTCAGGACAATACTGATGTAAAAAACGGCACTGTCACTATTTGAAAAAAGTAATTTTTGATCAAATCTAGACAGGCCCCATTTCCAGCAGTCATCACTCCAACACCTTATCTTTGAGTAATCATGCTAAATTGCTAATTTGGTACTAGAAAATCACTTACCATTCTATCAAATACAGTTCAAAGCTATTTGGTTCGTTAAATGAAGCTTAACTTTGTGTTTGTTTTTGAGTTGCCACAGTATGCAATAGACTGGAATGTCGTAACGTCAATATTAGGTAAAAAATGGCAAAAAAGAAACAGCTTTCTCTAGAAACTCATCAGTCAAGCATTGTTATGAGGAATGAAGGCTATACAATGCTTGAAATTGCCAAAAACTGAAGATTTCATACAAAGGTGCACTACAGTCTTCAAAGACACAGAACAACTGGCTCTAACAAGGACAGAAAGAGATGTGAAAGGCCAGATGTACAAATATACTGGAGGATAAATACATCAGTCTTTAGTTTGAGAAATAGACACCTCTCATGTCATCAGCTGACAGCTTCATTGAATTCTACCCACTCAAGACTCAGTTTCATGTACAACAGTAAAGAGAAGACTCAGGGGTGCAGACCATATGGGAAGAATTGCAAAGAAAAAGCCACTTTGAAACAGAAAAAAAAAAGAAATGTTTAGAATGGGCAAAGAAACACAGACATTGGACAACAGATGTTTGGAAAAGAGTGTTATGGATCTTAACTCCATTGAGCTTTTGTGGGATCAGCTAGACTGTAAGATGTGTGAGAAGTGCCCAAAAAGACAGCCACATCTATGTTAAGTGCTACAGGAAGCGTGGGGTGAAATGTCACCTGAGTATCTGGACAAATTGACAGCTAGAATCCAAGGATCTGCAAAGCTGTCATTGCTGCACGTTGAGGATTTTTTGATGAGAACTCTTTGAAGTAGTTTAAGAAGTTCAGAATATTTTTTCAAATTGTGATTGTACATTTTCATGTATTAATTCCCTGACTATACATTGTGATCAGTTGAAAAACACTTTGGTGAATAAAAGTACCAATTTATTTCTATAAGAGCAAAATCTTTACAAACTTTATATAAACTGCCTGGCGAAAAAAGTTGCATACTCAAATATTTCGTTGGACTGCCTTTAGCTTTGATTACAGCGTGCATTCGTCATGGCATTGTTTCAACAACCTTATTCACTGTAACAACATTTATTTTTCCATCCAGAGTTACATTCATTTTTGGCCGAGATCTTGCAATGATGATGGAAGACTCCAGCACATCCCAAAGACTTTAAGTGGGGTTAAGGTCAATACTCTGTGGTAGCCAATTCATGTGTGAAAATTATTCCTCATGCTCCCTGAACTCTTTCACATTTTGAGCCCAATGAATCTTGGCATTGTCATCCTGGAATATGCCCGAGCTGTCAGGAAAGAAAAAATCCATTGATGGGATAACCTGGTCATTCATTATATTCAGGTAGTCAGCTGAATTAATTTTATTGCCGCATAATGTTGCTGAGCCTTGACCTGACCAATCAAAGAAATCCAGATCACAACACTACAGTGGGCACTATGCATGACAGGTGCATCGTTTCATTTTTACCCTGACGTGCTCATTGCTTTGGAATAGGGTAAATCTGGACTCGTCAGACCACATGACCTTTTTCCATTGCTCCACAGTCCAAACTTTAGCAAATTGAAGTAATTTTTTCCAATTAGCCTCACTAACATGTGGCTTTTTTGTAGCCACACAGCTGTTTAGTCCCAATCCTGTAAATTCTCCTCACATTGTGTGTGTGTGTGTGGAAATGCTCTTTCTTTCACTTTTAAAATAGCCGTGAGTTCCACTGCTGATTTTTACGATGTGACTTAACCAAGCGTTGATCGCGATCATGATCATTCAAGATTTTTTGCCGACCTCATATCTTCCACGAAGCTGATGGTTCACCACTATTCTTCCAGGTTTTATACTTTTCTTTATCCCAGCTTAAAAGGAATATTCCAGGCTCAAAACAAGTTAAGCTTAATCAACAGCATTTGTGGCACAATGTTGATTACTATAAAAAATTATTTTGACTCATTCCTCCATTTCTTTCTTCTTTTACTTTTTTATCCCCTTTTCTCCCAATTTGGAATGCCCAATTCCCATACTTAGTAGATCCTCGTGGTGGCACGGTTACTCAATCTAGGTGGCAGAGGACAAGTCTCAGTTGCCTCCGCTTCTGAGACTGTCAATCCGTGCATCTTATCATGTGGCTCATTGTGCTTGACACTGTGGAGACTCCCAACATGTGGAGGCTGATGCTACTCTCCATGATCCATGCACAACTTACCACATGCCCCATTGAGAGCAAGAACCACTAATCGCGACCACAAGGAGGTGACCTGACTGGAGTCACTCGGCACACCCTGGATTCGAACTCACGACTCCAGGAGTGGTAGTCAGCGTCAATACTTGCTGAGCTACCCAGGCCCCCTTCCCTCCTTTTCTTTAAAAAAGAAATCCGGGTTACAGTGTGGCACTTACAATGAAAATGAATGTTGCCAATTTTTTGAGGGTTTAAAGGCAGAAATGTGAAGCTTAGAATTTTATAAAAGTATTAATGTTAATTCTTCTGTTTAAACATGTAATTTTTACAGATATTTTAGCGTTTTAGGGTGTGTAGGGTATTGTCATGGCAACGAAGTTGTAAAATTGGCTATAAATTTACACAGAAAAGGTTATTTAGCGATTTTATAACACTAAAATCATGTTAACATGCATATTGTTTGTCTTATGGCTATACTTTTAAAACTGAGTATTTTATCATTTATAGATTGGCCCCCATTCAGTTCCATTGTAAGTGCTTCACTGTAGCCCAGATATGTGCTTTTTTAAGAAAAGAATGGAAGAGTCGAAAGTAATTTTTGTGTTAAATCATCATTATGACACAAATGCTATCAGTTGAGCTGAACTTGTATTGAACCTGGAATATTCCTTTAATATGCAGAGACAAGTACAAGTAAACAAAACTGTAAACACTGTCTGTGGCTCTATGCAAATTTGATTTAACTATGAAAAAAGTGACCCATTGAGCGACCTGTTTGAGACACAACTTTATTGACTCAACGAATGCCATCAGTCGTGGGCAGGACTGTCTGTTTGTTTGATCAACTTCAGACATGATGCATATTCAGAAAGATGTTTTGAAAACAATGTTTATTTTTGCAATTCTGTTTGTTAGCGCTAGTGGAAAAAACTTGATGCAAACCTGAAAGTTATACATGAAAAACTGACCTGGACTCGGCATTTTGGACACTTTCAAACTAGTTACGGCGATTAAGCCATTTCAAAGAAAGTCACTTGGTAACAAATACTTCTACACATACATAAACATGTGCATGTATTAGCAGAATATTTAGTCTCTTAAAATATGAATTATTGAACATTTAATGCACACCCAAGTTGGTAATGTGGCCTCGATGCGAAGCACATGGTAATTCAATGGTCCATTATCAATTATACCTTACATAATGGAATGTTAAAGTTACATAAGGAATATAGTTTAAGAAAAACACTAAGTACATTGATTTCGGAAACACTTATCTGGCGATCTTTTATGTTTGTGGTTCCCCTTCTGTCGCTCTCTCCACGTTGTGTCAGAGAAGCGACACTAGGGGTCTCTCTTGAGCGCCGATATTCACCTCTGAACTATGAAAAAAGGCCAATGAGAGTTGGCAACCAGTATTTGCATGTTCCGCCTCGATGCGAAGCACATGGTAATTCAATGGTCCATTATCAATTATACCTTACATAATGGAATGTTAAAGTTACATAAGGAATATAGTTTAAGAAAAACACTAAGTACATTGATTTCGGAAACACTTATCTGGTGATCTTTTATGTTTGTGGTTCCCCTTCTGTCGCTCTCTCCACGTTGTGTCAGAGAAGCGACACTAGGGGTCTCTCTTGAGCGCCGATATTCACCTCTGAACTATGAAAAAAGGCCAATGAGAGTTGGCAACCAGTATTTGCATGTCCCGCCCCCGGACATACGGGTATTTAAGCAGCGCAAATATGGGAGTTCATTCAGAAAATTTCTTCTGAGCCGATGGTCGTGTCTGCAACTACTGCATACTACACACCGAGTTCCTGTCATCCATCTGCTGCATAACTGTTGGATTCCACGGCGCACAACAGCGGCTTTCTCCTGTTTGCACGGCTGTGCATTCCTGCCCCTGGGCACATCGACAGTGCAGATTTAAAAACTCTCACGAGTTTTTTCCCTAAAAGAGTGATTTTATTTAAAAGAGTAATTTCCTCTAAAAGAGCAAAACACAGCAGCATTGAACGTCCTTTTAAGGACGCGTCTTTATAAAGATGCCCTTCCGCCCCTGTGTTGTTTCTGGATGCGGTAGAGTGCTCTCCGCTTCCGACGGCCACAGTCTCGTGTGTCTGGGTAGCGATCACACCGATGCTGCATTTGTAGATGGTTCATGTTCTCACTGCGAGAACATGACCATGACAACGTTGCGGTCGCGGCTTGCTTACAACCGTGAGCAAGCCACTCCAGCCGCCCGTATTGCTCCTTCTTCCCACGGGATTGAGGACGATGCGGCTGGCGATGGAGGCGATTTGGGGATGGCTGCGGGTGCAGCTCGCCGGTCACGCCTCGGACCACCCGCGCCCCAGCACGCTCGTTGATTCCCGTCCGTGCTCGAGGCGGCGGCGACTCGCCTCACAGCCAGTCAGCCGACCCTCTTGGCGATGGAAGCCGATGAGCTCGCCGCGACATCAGAGGGCGCGGCATCTGATGCAGAGGACTCCCTGGGCTGCCGCCTTCAGGCTTGCACGCCCAGGCTGAGGCTGACGCACAGATGTCCGACATGCTTTCCGGCAGCCAACAGCGTGGGCTTGGATTGGTACCCTCCATCCTCCCCACAGCCATCACGGCTGGATGACTGGTTCCTGGGGTCTGCGCGCGCCACAGCCTCGCCCCTGGTTCCGCTTTTCCGGAAGTGCATGACGAGCTGACGCCTTCGTGGAGAGCACCCTCTCCACTCGCCACACAGCCACAGGCTCGCCCACCCTCGCCACCCTCGATGGCGGAGCGCGCCACAGGTACGCTGGCGATTCCCCAGGTGGATAGGGCGGTTGCGATCCATCTATGCCCCGGTACCCCTACCACCTGGCGAGGTCGCCCGTACTCCCTTCCCAGACCTGTAGAGCAACCTCCTCGCTGACAGTGAAGGCCTACAGCGCCACCGGACGCCGCCTCCGCCCTGCATGCCATGGCTCTCCTGCAGGTCCACCAAGCCAAGGCACTTCGCAACATGCACGGGGTGGCCCTGATCCCGACATGCTGCAGGAACTGAGCTCAGTGACCGACCTGCCCTGAGAGCGACGAAGGTCACAGCGCAAGCGCTCGGGCAGGCGATGGCCACGCTTAGTGGTCCAGGAACGCCAACTGTGGCTGAACATGGTCGAGATGCGTGAAGCCGACAAGACTCGCTTCCTCAACGCCCCTGTCTCCCAGTTCGGCCTCTTCGACGACACCGTCGAGGACTTTGTCCAGCAGTTCTCCACGGTAAAGAAGCAGACGGAGGTCATCTCTCACATCATGCCTCGCCGCAAGCCTGCCGCCACGGCCCATGCCCCGTCTGCTCGCCGAGGGCGTCCTCCCGCGGCCAGAAGACAAGCTCCTGCTCCTCCTCAACCCGGGCCCAGCTCTCAGCCCCAGCGTCGAGCAAACCGCGGAAGCGCACGCCCCTGTCTCACGGACCCCCTCGAGGACCCGGAAGGCTCCCAGGCGCTCCTGAGACAACGCACCCAGAGTCCAAGAAGTTAGCTCCGGAGGTGGTAAGACCGCTCCGCCCCCGGTGGAGGGCCGGGAGGAGAATCCTTTGTTTTTTCATTTGCCGCACCCCTTAACGGGGCTGCGGTACCCAAATTCTCAATAAAAGAGCTATTTCCTTTGTCTCTGGGGCATATGGCCCGCAAATGCTGTTCTCACGGCACTCTGCTTTCAGGCCTCAACAGTCCCGGCTCCATGGACGCGGTGTCCCAGCCTTCAGCCCCACGACTGTTCCCCGGCCGGCCGGTTCAGAAGAGTCCAGAGGACGCCAGCATCAGACCTCCTCCTCAGTCACGAACCCGCCCCCTGCCGGGTGCGCAGAGCAAGGTAAGTGCTTTGAGTTTATTCTCAGCACCAGAGCCTCGGACGCCACGCTGCCTCCCGACGCCACGCTACCTGTTCCGCGACCGCTGCGAAGCCCGCCGGTACGCCCAAAAACCCGCCCCTTTGATGCCCCTAGCACGGAGTTTAGAGGCGTGGCTTTCACTGCCCAACCCGTCACGCTGGCTGCACCGGACCATTCGACTCGGTTACACAATTCAGTTTGCCAGGTCTCCGCCCCCCTTCGTGGGCATATATTTTTCCGCAGTACACGGCCAACATGCCCATTCCCTGCGCGAAGAAATCGCCTCCCTTCTATTAAAGGACGCGATAGAGCCTGTCCCTCCAACCGAAATGAAGAAGGGTTTCTACAGCCCTTACTTTGTTGCCCTTACTTTTCTTGCCCCGCTCCGAGTAGCCGGCATACGCATACTCGATTACCTCGACGACTGGCTCATACTGGCTCACTCTCGAGAGTTACTATGCGCACACAGAGACCAGGTGCTCAGGCACCTCAGCCGTTTGGGGCTTCAGCTCAACTGGGAAAAGAGCAAGCTCTCCCCGGTCCAGAGCATCTCTTTTCTCGGTCTGGAGTTAGACTCAGTCTCAATGACAGCACGTCTCTCCAACGAGCGTGCTCAGTCAGTGCTGAAATGCCTCGCTTCCTTCAAGCCAGGCGCGTGGTCCCGCTAAAACGCTTCCAACAGCTCCTGGGGCATATGGCGTCCTCCATGCGGCACGCCGCTGGGGTTGATGCATATGAGACCACTTCAGCACTGGCTCCGGACTCGAGTCCCGAGACGAGCATGGCGCCGCGGCACGCTACAACGTAAAGTTACCTCTGCCTGCCGCCAGACCTTCAAACCCTGGACAGACCTTTGCTTTCTAAGGGCTGGAGTACCCTTGCAGCAGGTGTCCTGACGCCGTTCTGGTCACGACCGACGCCTCCAAATTGGGTTGGGCGCCGTGTGCAACGGGCGCGCAGCCGCAGGCCGGTGGAACCGAGGTCGCTGCGCTGGCACATCAACTGCCTAGAGCTGCTGGCTGTTTTTCTGGCCCTGCAGAAGTTTCTTCCGTTAATTCGGCACAAACACGTCTTAGTCAGGACAGACAGCACCACGGTCGTAGCCTACATAAATCGCCAAGGCGGAGTACGCTCCCTCCACATGTCACAGCTCGCCCGTCTTCTCCTCCTATGGAGTCAGCAGCGACTGGAGTCACTGCGCGCCACTCACATCCCCGGCAACCTCAATGTGATGGCGGACGCGCTGTCAAGACAAAGCTTGCCCGGCGGAGAGTGGAGACTCCACCCCCAGTCGGTCCAGCTGATTTGGGACCGGTTCGGCAAGGCCCAGGTAGACCTGTCTGCCTCCCAAGAAACCTCCCACTGCCCGCTCTGGTATGCCTGGACAGAGGATCCCCTCGGGGCAGATGCGCTGGCACACAGCTGGCCCACGGGGCTGCGCAAGTACGCATTTCCCCCAGTGAGCCTTCTTGCACAGGTGCTATGCAAGGTCAGGGAGAACGAGGAACAAGTCACTCTGGTAGCCCCCTACTGGCCTACCCGGACTTGGTTTTCGGACCTCACACTCCTCACGACAGCCCCTCCCTGGCGAATTCCCTGAGGAAGGACCTTCTTTCTCAGGGACGGGCACGCTCTGGCACTCGCACCCAGACCTCTGGAACCTCCACGTCTGGCCCCTGGACGGGATGCGGAAGATCTAGCCGGTCTACCATCTGCCGTCGTAGATATAATCAATCAAGCCAGAGCCCCTCTACCAGGCATCTTTACGCCCTAAAGTGGCGTCTGTTCGCGGACTGGTGTTCTTCCCGAGCCGAAGACCCGCAGAAGTGCGCAGTTAGGTCAGTGCTCGTGTTTCTTCAGGAGAGGCTGGAGAGGAGGCTGTCCCCCTCCACTCTCAAGGTGTATGTCGCCGCTATCGCAGCCCACCACAACACGGTAGACGGAAAGTCTCTTGGTAAGCACGACTTAATCATCAGGTTCCTAAAAGGTGCCCAGAGGATAGCTCCCTCCCGGCCTAACCTGTTCCCCTCCTGGGATCTCTCGGTCGTCCTTACGGGACTCCAGAGACCCCCCTTCGAGCCGCTTGACTCAGTTGGACTCAGGGCCCTCTCTCTCAAGACCGCCCTGCTGATCGCGCTCGCTTCCATCAAGAGGGTCTGGGACCTGCATGCGTTCTCTGTTAGCGACGCTTGCCTGGAGTTCGGTCCGGCAGACACGTTCGTGATCCTAAGACCGCGACCGGGCTATGTGCCCAAGGTTCCTACCACACCCTTCAGGGATCAGGTAGTGAACCTGCAAGCGCTGCCCCGGGAGGAGGCAGATCCAGCCCTTTCACTGCTGTGTCCAGTACGTGCCTTACGTATCTACCTGGACCGCACACAGAGCACTAGACGCTCTGAGCAGCTCTTCGTCTGCTTTGGAGGACAGCAGAAAGGGAATGCTGTCTCCAAGCAGAGACTCGCCCACTGGGTTGTCGACGCCATTTCCCTGGCTTATCACAACCAGGCCGTGCCCCCCCCCCTTTGTGGGTCCGAGCCCACTCCACCAGGAGTGTTGCGTCCTCATGGGCACTGGCTAGGGGCACTGCCCTAGCAGACATTTGTAGAGCAGCGGGCTGGGCAACACCGAACACTATCGCAAGATTCTACAATCTCCGAGTTGAGTCAGTATCGTCCCGTGTTCTCTCGGGTACCGAGCCCGTAGAACTCGGTGGCACGCCCACGATCTGACCGGGTGAATCGCTTGCATCTAGCGCCCTTCCCCCTAACCAGGGGAAACAGTGCGCCTTCATTCCCAGGAGATCTCAGGTTTGGGACACTGGTTGATTCCTCCCTAGCCCTCGTGGGTTGCAGTTCAGAGGAGGAACTCACCGACCCAAGCCACTGCGGGTACCGCAAGCTACCCTGCACTGGTATAGGTGCTCCACAGGTAAGGCCTCCTTCGGACTCCCCCTGTGTGTAACGCCACGGTTCTGTCCCCTCAGGCGAGTGGACTCCCGTACTTCCCTTAGGCAGTCACGGCTGCCTCGGTTGCCGTGCTGTATGTTCCCCCCTCTATAGGCTGGATCCACCACCGCACTGACTTTTCCACATAGGCCCTAAGTCAGGCCTCTGATGGTTTTGCCACTTAAACTTGCCTCCCCTCTCAGGTAGGCATGGCCTCCGCAGGGTCTTCTCCACCCTGAATAAGGGCTAAGACCCCCTTCCCTCAATGCGTGTAAGGGCCCCGGCCTAAGTTGCTCTATGCGAGAAACATAGAGAGAAAAGAGGCCCGGCCAGGCTTGGCCCGTTCCCAGGTTAGTGGCCAGCACCTTGTTCCCCCCTCCAGGGTAACGATAAGGAATCCTGATGGCTTAAATGGGGCATCGGGGAAGGGTACGTGCAGCCTGATACAGTTGGTCGTCCTGCACGTAAGAATACCTGCTCGCTCCTGTATCAGCAGTTCACGTACACGGCTCAGCGCGTGGCGCTTTTATAAGTGGACCCCTAGTGTCGCTTCTCTGACACAACGTGGAGAGAGCGACAGAGGGTTAACGTCTAGGTTACGTATGTAACCTCCGTTCCCTGATGGAGGGAACGAGACGTTGTGTCTCCCCTGCCACGTCGCTGAGCCGAGCCACTGTTGTGGCCGGACCATTTCCGGCTCCTCAGAAAAATCCTGAATGAACTCCCGTATTTGCGCCGCTTAAATACCCGTATGTCCGGGGGCGGGACATGCAAATACTGGTTGCCAACTCTCATTGGCCTTTTTTCATAGTTCAGAGGTGAATATCGGCGCTCAAGAGAGACACCTAGTGTTGCTTCTCTGACACAACATCTCGTTCCCTCCATCAGGGAACGGAGGTTACATACGTAACCTAGATGTTATAAGCATTCTTGTGAGATTCTGTTCTCGAGATTGGCATCTCTTACTCTCAGTGACCTTCAGTGGCATCTGCATCATGCAGTGTGACTTACAGAGCTCATTGATGCCATCAAAGCTTCTGACTCAAGGATGTGGCACAGAGCTGCAGACAAATGCAGTGGCACCAGACTGCCCCCAGTAGCATCATTTATGGTATAACATTAGAGATGTGCAAAACTAGATATTTTTACATTAAACTAGTCAGTGAGTTGTCTGAACAATGCCTCAGCTAGTCGATCTTAAAGGTATAGTGCACGCAAAAAATACAAATGTATTCATCATATTGTTCTGAATCTTTTTGACTTTCCTCTGTGGATCACAAAAAGAGATGTTAGGTAGAATGTTAGCCTCAGTCACAATTAATTTTAATTATATAGAAAAATAAGCATTGAAAGTGAATGGTGACAGACTAAAATACTGCCTAATATCTCCTTTTATGTTCCACAGAGGAAAGAAAGTCAGACTGGCTTATAGAAACACAAGGGTGTGTAATGATAACATAATTTTCATTTTTGGGTGAACTATCCCTTTAAAGCTAAAACAAAAATCTAGATAAAGTAGATGACTTCACTAATCGACTATTCAGTAGTCAGATGTCAACCATCCTGATCAATCCCTAAAACACATACTTTATACACATATCCGTATAAACACAAACACACACACACACACACACTCTTACACTTTTAAGCACACATGGATGCACGCACATGCTTACGCAATCAATCCTTGCCTTTCTGATTCAGCTGTTTTTGGCAGTTAGGGCATTCCAGCAGGTACAGTGAGCCCTTGAGGAAAACAGGAAGGTGAAAGTGACAAACACAGCCCTCTGGTGTTTCAACCCTTCTGCTCCTCCCCTCACTTCAGGCAACAGCAGCAGTGCTACTCCCTCTCTCAGGTTTACAGGAGGACACACACTGTCAGTGCTTGAAAAGAATGAGGGACAAGTATCTGCTGACAAAAGGACACGTCTCGAAGTGTACTGTTGAGACACTGCCTTTTATCATTGGATAAAGAATAGAGTGTTGTTGTGGAGCTGTGATGCTGCGAACCAAAGCTGAGAACTTTTCCAAGACATTTTGACAGACTGTTTTGGTGTCTGGATTTGCACTGAGCTGGTCTGTGTTTGTTGTGTCTAGCAGGGCAAATGGTCTCAAAAGTAACAGACAACTTATTATTTTCATTGTCCTTGGTATGTTTTGAATGTGAATCAGGACCAAACAAAGGTCTAGATGGTACATTTTTTTTAATAAAAAACAACTGAGTGGGAAATGTCCAAAAGAACTGATTCTCTTTTCCCAGTGCTACATGAGAGAAAGGATGGTTTAGGTGAATGCATTTGATTTCTACCATGCCTCGATTGCTGCGTTTGCAATACAGTGTGACAAATGTAGTGTTCTGAGGCACCACTTGTTGGAAAATATTGCTTGTTACTGGAAAAGCTACACTATTGTGAAAATTGCTAAACTAATTTTAAGCTTCTGAAAAATATAAAGTTAGTAGCGTCGCTACTTATTGTTAACTCTTCCACAACACTGGTGTGGTTGACCAAGAAGTCATGCTGGTGATGTAATTAGCAGCCTGGTGGTGACACCAGCACACAAGCATTATTTTATTCCACTGGATGGCAGCAAGTACTTTTTTCCCCTCTGTCACCTTCCAACACATTATACTGATCTGAAATGTAGGTGGTGCTCTAAAGCATTATAGCCCTCACCCATAGACAACAATTCTTTTTTTGAAGTGTTGAGAGCTTTCACACTGTTTTGTTGAATATATTGGCTTCTGAGTTGTTTAGAAACCCAATCTAGGTATCATTAGAATGCATGGAAAACTGAAGCTTTACAATGATGTGTAACATTTCATCTTCTATAGATGAGAACCTATTTTTGCTTATGATTTGTTTCTCATACTTTTTCTGCTAAACTCTATATGTTTTTGACACATTAGATTATTCTCCCAAGCAAGCTAAGAAACAAGTGAATGAGTAATTTCTTTAACTCATTTGGAAGCCAACAACCCAAGGTATGATTTTATATAAAATTTGAGGCTATTTGGGCCTTACAGATCAGTAGTCAGCAAAGAAAAAGAGATATTTGCATTTATGCCTTACTGAAATAAAGTGTAGCTTATTATTTATATATATATATATATATATATATATATATATATATATATATATATATATATATATATATATAATTCAAGCTGTGGTATTATGGCAAAAAAAAATGAGAATGAGAGCTTTCATTTGATATATGACTTGAAGGACTTTTATATTCATTTAAATAATTTTTAGGTGAACGTTGGGAGCCAGCTCGCATATCAGAAGAGCTGAATCTATTTATAAAAATATACAAAAATTAAGATATGAATAATAAAAAGATTTAAATGAATAGAATTAACTAAACGAAAAAAGAAATAAAATAATATAGGCCTAAATGCTCAAGCGCACACACATTCTTTCTGATTGTCTGCTCAGACTAACAGCCTCACCTGTTGTTCCTGTCAATCAGACCCGCAGTGTCAACCAATGAACCAAAGATGCTTGAGGGAGGGCGGAGCCAACTTATTATGTTGTTCAGATTGTATTAGTTTTGAATTGTCAC
Source organism: Xyrauchen texanus (assembly GCF_025860055.1). NCBI lineage: Eukaryota > Metazoa > Chordata > Actinopteri > Cypriniformes > Catostomidae > Xyrauchen > Xyrauchen texanus. The sequence goes on along the minus strand of NC_068309.1, from coordinate 17,004,333 downwards.
ATTTATATGCACATTGTTTATATACTTTAAATGCACATGTGAAATAGCATCCTTCTTTTTTACATTTATTTCAATTTGTGGGATGCTGCAGTTTTGCAAATTGTTATTTATTTTTCTTTGATATGGTGCAATAATATTCTATTATGATGTTCAGATTGTATTCGTTTTGAATGGTTAGATTTATATACAATAAAAAAATATACTTTAAATGCAAATGTTTAATTACATTCTTCTCATAACAACCCAATTCATTTTTAAATATAATAATAATACATTGTGGTTAAGGTAGAGTATGATTTAACTAGAATTGTTTTTTAACACCAGTTATAGTCAAACTATCGCAAACTACTTGACTTGTAAAAATACAAAACATATTTTTTGTAAAGAGCCGTTTGGGAGCCAAAAGAGCCAGCATGAATAAGCCAGAATGCCCAGCACTACCACATATGCCTAATTTATGCATCCAGGGACTTCAGGGTATTAAGTGTTAAAACCGCTTGCCATATAGCGCCTCCCCATGGTGGGTTTAAGAGGTTAATTATGCTGCCCTATTATGCTGGGCTATCGGGATTAGGGCCTATCGTAAATATGAGTTTCCTACTCAGAAATGGCACAGGAACGACACCTCAAGTCGTAATTACGACTGGGAAATTCATATATGATTTTAATATCCGAGTTTCCTAAATGGGAGGAGTCCTAATCTTGCACATGGCAGAGTACAGTTTATGTAGATGACATGTTTTGTTCATTTTTCTAAATACAGCTAATTGTTAGCACTTACCATTTTGGTCATATTCATGTATGTATATCAGCAACTATTTGATGCATGTTTTACATTTTTACACTGTAAAAATAGCTTGTATTTCACCAAAATTCCATTAAAGTCATATTTTTTATGGTGTCAAAATAAAAGTTCCTCATGAAAGTTTTCAACAAAGACAACAAAGCACTTGACGTGAATCATTTTCGATAGCACATGAAGGCAGCATTAGTCTACAAAATTAATCAAATCTTCTCAAATTCTCTCAAGTGCCCATTCACAAATATCCATCTGCCTTGAAAGCCATTCACACATCTGCCCATAGTAAAATATGCCTATCACCATTATTTTGTATTTATTTTGCACATTAACACTTTTAATCACTAATTTTTGCAATAGTATCAGTGTCGTCTGCGCATATTAGTGCTTTAGCGTCATGGATTCAGAATTAAACAAATTAAAAATGTTCTGCTGCCTATATATTACTTTAAATCATCATTGAGTGGTTAAAACTATTTTTTTACTGACCTCATGTGAATTCTACTCAAAGAATGAGTCATAATGTCATTGATAACACATTTTAATGTCACATTTGTTTAAGTTTTACATGTAGCGTCCTCGTATTTAAATATACTTCTAAACGGCTCCCACAGCATTGTGGCGGTGTCTGCATGTTCACAAACAGTGAACAAAGAATAACTAATGTGGAATTAAATTGGGGTATATGTGCATGCATTGCCACCACAGTAGGTAGCACAAACTCCCTTAGTGGACCTGTCTCATTTTAGTGTCGCAATAAACTCTGTCAGAGTCCTCATTCCTATGCACTACTGGTGTCGTGTCTGTGGCTGGCAGAATTGGCCTGGGGTGTTTGGCAGTTATTGTTTGTCCTACTGTAGTATAATGATTGTGAATCTGGCTCAGATCTCACTCAGCACTGCACTCTCTTTCTGATTCACCTAAAGCTTAATTGCACACAGTGTAAGGCCAGTGGCCTTGTGAGAGCTACCAGCCTTCAGCGAGCCAGTAATTGTAGTTTAACTCGTTTAACCCTTGACCATGTCAGCCTGGAAAGAAACTTCCCCACGAGAAGAGAGTGTAATACATGAAAATAGAGTGGCCAAAGGGGTTGACTCATCATAGCACCAGGCCTGAAGGAGTGAAGTATTGCAGAAGACTGGAGATGAGACTTTAATATGGTCTTGATAGTGTGTGGGTCGGATTATGACCATGTGATCTGTATGCTTTTATTCAAGCAACGTGACTTGGTTGCTGTGAGTATCACATTATTACTTGCTTATATAAACACCTGCATATTTGGTTGTATCTTATTGCATTATTTTAATATTAGCACTAATTTATTAAAGATATGTATGATCTGCTAATTTCTTATATCTTATACTCTGTTCCTTTAGAATCGGTTCTTATAATGATTGGCAAAGCATTTGTAACGGATGTAACTCAATCAAAACCATAGTGATAAAGTACAGTTTTTAACAAAAACAATTTTTCACTTTACTAATGACTCAATCAGTGAAATGGACCATCACAACGAACTGTTTTGCTCAAACTAATTGAACTTTCTGACACTATTTTGGTTCTTAGTACAATTTTGGATCTGTAAACTCTTAAAAATGTCATTAAGTCATCATAAAGGTTGTGACATAATGTGGCATTTGTATCGGTATTTGACCTGCATCGTGTGACCCCTGACTGGGCTGACATGAGCCCCTGTGAGGAAAAGCAGAACCCCACTGTGGATTTAGTGATGACCTGCTGGCATTACCTTATACACAAACCGTGGGAGACCCTGTGATTCTCCAGTAGTCCTCTCCTTTTATCACACACTTCACAATGCAGACATCAGATATCTTGCCTTATGCTTGACACATGCATCATGACTTATGCATCAAGCAGCTGCTATTTTAAAACATACATATCCACATTATCGGTACAAATTTTTTAAATGTTGTCAAGAAGTATTTTTGCCTATCACAGTTTATTGTGCAGTGACAAAAATAAGTAAGCCAATTTTAGGTTGACTTCCCAAAGAGTTTAATTACTGTGGCTCTTTGGCACCTTCCGAATGTTGCTTTGAGCATTCAACCATGCCAACTTCTGGCTCAATCAGTGGCATGAGTTTGGGTCAGGTCTACCTGTTTTTGTTTTCCTATGGTAGATGGGGCACAAGGAGTGTTTGGAAATCCAGGCAACCTCATAGCAATGCTCTAACAACCACTCAGAACACCCTAGCAACTGTATTCTGTTCCAATGCCCACATTCTTGAAATTTTCAAAATCTAGTGTTTGTTTGCAATTCTGTTCAGCAGAAAGTAAATGCTTTACCTTTACGTATCCATGCCATAGTCAATAATGACAATCTTTTCTTTCCAAACAATTCATCCAACCTTTAGCTATTGCCACTTCATCATCTTCCTAATTCTCTCTCACTGTTTCCCTCATCTCTGTCTTGATGTTCCACACCGTATCCCTGCTGTGACCCATTCATCAAGCCGAGCTACACCTTCATCCTCCCTTCATCTAGTGCTAGCTCGTTTGTGCAGGCACTATAAAACAAAAATATCGTTCATCAAACAGAGGCTTACAAGGACCATGCAAGAAAAATATGTGGCACAGACCTATCTACCCTGCTGATTGACCAGCATATGTTGTGTTTTGGGTGCTGGTTTGCTGGTTGACCAGCATATGTTTTAGGGTGCTGGTTGAATAGCATACATTGTGTTTTGGGTGTTGTTTTGCTCGTTGACCAGCATATGTTGTAGGGTGCTGGTTTGCTGATAAACCAGCATATGTTTTGTTTTGGGTGCTGGTTTGCTGGTTGATCAGCATATGTTTTATATGTTTTAGGGTACTGGTTTACCAGTATATGTTGGGTTTTAGATGCTGTTTTGCTTGTGACCAGCATATGTTGGGATTTAGATGCTGGTTGACCAGTACAGGTGAAACTTGAAAAATTAGAATATCGTGCAAAAGTTCATTAATTTCAGTATTTCAACTTAAAAGGTGAAACTAATATATTATATAGACTCATTACAAGCAAAGTAAGATATTTCAAGCCTTTATTTGATATAATTTAGATGATTATGGCTTACAGCTTATGAAAACCCCAAATTCAGAATCTCAGAAAATTAGAATATTGTGAAAAGGTTCAGTATTGTAGTCTCATAGTGTCACACTCTAATCAGCTAAACACCTGCAAAGGGTTCCTGAGCCTTTAAATGGTCTCTCAGTCTGGTTCAGTTGAATTCACAATCATGGGGAAGACTGCTGACCTGACAGTTGTGCAGAAAACCATCATTGACACCCTCCACAAGGAGGGAAAGCCTCAAAAGGTAATTGCAAAAGAAGTTGGATGTTCTCAAAGTGCTGTATCAAAGCACATTAATAGAAAGTTAAGTGGAAGGGAAAAGTGTGGAAGAAAAAGGTGCACAAGCAGCAGGGATGACCGTAGCCTGGAGAGGATTGTCAGGAAAAGGCCATTCAAATGTGTGGGGAGCTTCACAAGGAGTGGACTGAGGCTGGAGTTACTGCATCAAGAGCCACCACACACAGACGGGTCCTGGACATGGGCTTCAAATGTCAAGCGTCTTACCTGGGCTAAAGAAAAAAAGAACTGGTCTGTTGCTTAGTGGTCCAAAGTCCTCTTTTCTGATGAGAGCAAATTTTGCATCTCATTTGGAAACCAAGGTCCCAGAGTCTGGAGGAAGAATGGAGAGGCACACAATCCAAGATGCTTGAAGTCCAGTGTGAAGTTTCCACAGTCTGTGTTGGTTTGGGGAGCCATGTCATCGGCTGGTGTTGGTCCACTGTGCTTTATTAAGTCCAGAGTCAACGGAGCCGTCTACCGGGACATTTTAGAGCACTTCATGCTTCCTTCAGCAGACAAGCTTTATGGAGATGCTGACTTCATTTTCCAGCAGGACTTGGCACCTGCCCACACTGCCAAAAGTACCAAAACCTGGTTCAATGACCATGGTATTACTGTGCTTGATTGGCCAGCAAACTCGCCTGACCTGAACCCCATAGAGAATCTATGGGGCATTGCCAAGAGAAAGATGAGAGACATGAGACCAAACAATGCAGAAGAGCTGAAGGCCGCTATTGAAGCATCTTGGTCTTCCATAACACCTCAGCAGTGCCACAGGCTGATAGCATCCATGCCACGCCGCATTGAGGCAGTAATTAATGCAAAAGGGGCCCAAACCAAGTACTGAGTACATATGCATGATTATACTTTTCAGAGGGCTGACATTTCTGTATTTAAAATCCTTTTTTTTTATTGATTTCATGTAATATTCTAATTTTCTGAGATTCTGAATTTGGGGTTTTCATAAGCTGTAAGCCATAATCATCAAAATTATATCAAATAAAGGCTTGAAATATCTTACTTTGCTTGTAATGAGTCTCTATAATATATTAGTTTCACCATTTAAGTTGAATTACTGAAATTAATGAACTTTTGCACGATATTCAAATTTTTCGAGTTTCACCTGTATACAGTATGTTGGGTTTTAAATGCTGTTTTTTTGGCATATATTGGGTTCCCTATCTGTCTCTCTCACTTGACATTGTGTTGACTAATGGTCACTGTTGGGAGCCCGAGACACCTCTGATCTTTGATAAAAGGCCAATGGGAATTGGTGAATGATATTTGCATGCCACTCCCTAGGGCTGAGCGATATGACTAGTCAACCAACTAGTAATTTTAGTCTTTCTTGATCCATTCCAGACATCTAATTTGAAAATCTATCTGTTTATTCGATTTGTTTATTATTAAAGTCTCGTAACATGCTGATTAATAAAGATACATTTAGAAGGGAAAAATTTTATGGTCTATGTGGCAGCGGGGGCGTGGTCAAGCGCCCGTCCGGGAGAGAAAAGCGGTAAGGGCGCTCACACCTGAGCTAAATGATAACTAACACCTGTGTCTAATTTCAGTAACGTGAGGAGCGCGGCATAAAAGGGCAGGAGCGACGGAGCATGAGAGAGAGAACCAAGGAAGACTGTCTCTGATGTGTTATAAAAAAAAACTTAAGAATTAAAAACTTACCCCTTAAGTTGACGTTTGTTTCCGTCCCGTCCTTGAGCTATTTCACAGTCTAAAAGGTGCTTTGAAACCACGTTAACTCATGCGGTGCTTCATGTCTACACACATGCAGGGAAAAAAGGCAACGCGTGCGGAACGGGACAGTGCAGAAATGATGCATGTTTGGTGTTAGAAAACAATATTCAAGATTACAGCGCAGAAAGATCAAAGCTGTTGTCCACATCACTGTTGTTCTGTCGCACTCTTCACCAGAGACGATGAGAGGGTGCAACCGTTGTCATGAATTCTTGATGTGTGGATGGAATCAATCCGGTGTCCGACGTAACCTAATTGTTAGCAAGGCAGCTAGCATTAGCAAGTTCATCCAGTCTGACCCTACGTTACCACTGGTGCATTGTGAGCGATGCTGAGAGCTTTTTCAATTCATTCCTATGAAAGCCGAACGTCATGCTGGCAAGGTGGATCGTAGGATTGGCAGCGGTGCGGAGCAAGCTCTCTCCTAGCGCTGTGAGCACCTTTGAGCGGATTTCGTCCACCCTAGTGGAAACGCAGCCTGAGAAAGCCGAACTGCTTGTGTTTTAGCGACACACAGTAAATATCAAAAATTCCTCAAAAGCTTATCATGGATTTTCTTTATCGTGATATATATCAATATCATTTTATTGCCCAGCCCTACCACTCCCCTGAAGATACAGGTATAATGGAGGGGCGTGCATACCACTCATTCAGATTTTCTCTTCGGAGCCGTGTGATCTGGTTCAGCGAGCTGAATTTCCCACAGCTTTCATTTCACCTCTGCTGGATCTTTACGCTGCATTACAGCGGCTTTCTCCTCTCTCTGCACAGATGCACTGCAGAGATCGCTCCTGGGCGCTTCGGCAGCTCTATTAAGAGTTTATTCTAAGTTTTTCCACCTAAAATGGTATATTCTAAAAGAGCGGCACACATCGGAACGTCTTTTTAAAGACGTTTCTTTTTAAAGATGCCTTTCTGGTTGTGTGTTATTCCTGGATGTGGTCAATATCTCTTGCCTTCAGACGGCCATGATTACTGTCTTTCGAGCCTGGGCACTGCACACGCTGAGACATCTTTCATGGATGCGTCATGTCCTCATTGCGAGTCGCTCACAGCCACGCCCCGCCCCAGTGTCTTTCTTCTCAGAGGTGCATGAGGAGCTGACAAGATCGTGGGAGGCACCTTTAACTGCCTGGTCCCGATCTTTCGGCTCCCCCGCTCTCACTACCCTCGATGTTGCGGCGGCCAGGGGTTTTTCGCCCATCTCCCAGGCCGGCCTATTCAGTGACACCGTCTGAGACTTTGCCCAGCAGTTCTCGGAGGTGAAGCAGCAGACGGAGACCATCCAACACATCCTGCCTCGGCACGGCTCAAGATCCCGCACCCCGTCTGCATGTCACCAAGGGTGCCCCCTGCGGCGGCTTCACCAGCTCCGTCAGGGAGGACGAGGAGCAGGTCGTCCCTAAGAAAAAAGTGGGAAGAGGCAAGACTGGGCTAGCCTGTCCCTATCCTTTGGGCAGTCCAACACTCATACTAGTGTCAGGGGAGGTTACGTGCCGGGCCGGTGCGCTGGCTATGCAGCACACAGTAGTCTGCCCATCTCGCACCGCTGATACACGTAACACAGTTCAGCTAGTTGTGGCATTTTGTAAGGGACCCCTAGTGTCACTACATTGACACAATGTCGAGTGAGTAACAGATAGGGAACGTCCTGGTTACTTGAGTGACCTCCGTTCCCTGATGGAGGGAACGAGACGTTGTGTCCCTCCTACCACAACGCTGAACTACCCGCTGAAATCGCCGGGACCTTATACTCGGCTCAGCACAAAACCTGAATGAGTGGTATGCATGCCCCTCCTTTATACCCGTATGTTCGGGGGAGTGGCATGCAAATACCACTCACCAATTTCCATTGGCCTTTTATCAAAGATCAGAGGTGTCTCGGGCTCCCAAGAGTTACCCCTAATGTCACTACATTGATAGAATATCTCATTCCCTCCATCAGGGAACGGAGGTTATGGAAGTAACCAGGACGTTTTGGATTGACAAGCACATGTTAGATTTGGGTGCTGGTTTGCTGGTTGACAAGCATATGTTTGAGGGTGACCGTTTGCAACATGTTGTATTCTGAGCTGTATATGTTTGAATGAGAAATTACAGTGCCGTTATGGAGTGCATCAGGAGAAGATTTACAGCGATTAATAATTTAAATTCTACTCTCAACCTTGTAGATGCACTCCAGAATGTTGCTGTCATTTCTCATTCAAGCATATACATCGCAGTGGCAAACGATCACGAGACACTTGAAAGCCAATGAGCATTCGACATAACCGCCATAAAACTGTTGGTCATAATGCTTGCGGTGGCAATTTTTGAATTTTTAAAACGAAACTAATGCATGTTGACGGTTACAGCAAGCATTATAGAGCTGCAGCGGATGGAGACGGAGATCTTAGTATAAAAAACTTGAATGTTGGTCTGTTCTTAACAGAAAGCAGTCTGAAGATTTGGATTATAGCTAACAAATGTATTGATTAATTTTATTGTTGTTTTATGGTGCTTTATGTGGTTTATTTCGTTTTTTTGCATATTCTGAAAACACCTTTTGTGTCCCATGGCAAACAAAAATGTAACTAAATGCTTAATAAATGATTAAAGGATTACAGAGTTTTTATTCATTTACATTTTTTTAAGTTTAGTCTTGGTTAAAGTGATATAATCCTTTAAAACATTGTATAGGGCAGCAGAAATCTGCTTTGAATTGAAAGAATTGAATGAAACTATTAAAATGTCATATTATGTCAACTGCATTAAAAACATGTGATGGCATTTAACTAATCTCATTGATTATAAATTAAATGTATTGATCTGATTAATTTAATTAATTATTTAATATTAATCCATTCAAACAGTACACGCAAACATATGTACATTTCTATAGGTGTTAATATGTCAATATGTTTCGGTGTCTATCCAAACGTTGCTAGAACCAAACTTAAGAGTACATAGAGTACAATACTAGTCAAGGGTACATACGAGTTCTCATGAGATCACGATGGTCAGCTTAATAGAGCTTCTACAGTACTGATTTGTGACAGGACGCATTTAGGAGTCAGTCATTCAATGTCAAGACATAGCAGGACAGGACATTTTATTCTTCTAAACAAGCCTGCCTCATAGTCCCATGGCATTACAAATTATCCTACTATGTTTTAACTAATATTCTACTCTTAGAATACTCTAGAATCTCTGTCTAGTTTTCACAATGTCAACTTGTACAAGCATCAGTTGACCTGAATCTCATGTTACTCTAATGCACAAGACAAGAAGCTTTCATCCTGAATGCTCAATTTCAGCATTGCATTGTTGCGCCACACTATGCATTGAAACATATACTTAGTGAAATATATCCTCAGATATATCCTTAAATAAAATGCATTTGGTGTACTGAGGTTATACGTTTGCAGGCAGGGAAATGAGATCAAGACATTCAGGATGTGTTAAATATAATTTAAAGTGGAAATATTCAACACTTTGTTAGCATGTATTAATTTTTCCCCTAGGGTACTTAGCTAGTCAAGATTCCTAGTTTAGTTTTGCCATTTTCCACCCTCTCTCTGACCATTTGAATTAAACAGTCTGTTTTTGCCTTTATTCAAATATGTTGTCCAGCTTTTGTCATGACAAGGTCACTTAAGAGGATTCAAAGTTGTGGTTGGGGATTGTAAAAGGAAACTGAAATAGAATTGTAAAACAATGTAATACATGACAATGTAGCCGATTTTTTTGTATGACTGGGAAAGCTACTTATTCAACCACTTATTCAATCTTCCATTATTGGTGCATATGTGTGATGATAAGCTTAAAACAAGTTTGTAGAAATGACCAGCACAAAAGAACATTTATAAAATTGCCTTAAGATGTTGCTGGCATTAGACATGTGTCCTAGAAAGGCCCATATGCCCTCTGGATATTTACATTTTCCTGAATGCATGCACTCTGAGCCTCTCTGTTTGGCCTTTCCGGGCCAAAAAGGAGCTTCATAGTATCCCAGAGAGTAACAAAAAGGCAAAAACATCATGCTTTGAAACTGACAAATTGTTCGCAACTGAGCCAGTTAAGTGATTTAAACAAAGGTTGTATTGTTGTGCAATGGTCTACCGATATAAAAAATAATATATATATATATATATATAGAATTTGATTTTTATGTGATCCAAAAATTATTTTCTAGATTATCCAGATAATTATTGGATAGAGACATTTATAATTTTTTTATCAAATTTTTTCTGTATACTGTGACATACTTTCTTGTATCATAAAACAGTGTTTCTAAACTAGTTTAGCTTCAGGACCCAGATTTTATTTCATTGGACATCAAGTGTCGATCCAACACATTATCATACAAAAGTGAACAAAATGTCCTTTAAAATTAAACATTGAAATGTGTTAAAATTGCCATAAACTGCATAGGCCCAAAATACCATGAAATGGCAATTTTGTACAAGCACAAACAACAGCAGAAGAGTGTTTTACCATCCCAAAACATGGAAAAACCCTGGGCCAAATATTGTTATCAGCTAGAGTATTTTACCAATTGACAGATGGATTTCTGGGTTGCAACCCACCATAATATTCATAATAGTTTGCATAGTACTGTAGTTCATGATGATTTCAAAATATAAACCTGATGCTTTGAGAAAATGTGTGTGTTACTCAGCCACGGTATTCGTGTGTGTGTGTGTGTGTTGTGCCATCTGATGGTAGCTTGCAGACTTCCACCCACTGTCACTGCATTCTTGGTCCTGAGGAGAGGGATTGGCCCCAAGGGAGGAGGTGGAGTCAGTGGCCATGTGCAGGAGAGAGCTCTGCAAATGACTTACATGGATCTCGCTGACTCCGATTTCTGGGCTTGCCTCTCTCCTTCTGTCTCTCTTACTCACTTAATCTTTCTCCTTGGAAGTCTGTCTGAAACCAGTTCCTGAGAAGGCACCTTAATACAAAACCACTCTCTTGACAACAAAACAGCTGCATTATGTTCCAAACACAGCCACTACTTAAGTAAGGACTAATATTCAGGGATGAAATCGAGGTAGATGTCAGCACATACCGATGATGTAATTAGGAGACTCTTAGGGGCTTTACCCAGCATTCTTTGCTACTAGGCCTTCTGCAGTCCTCATGAATATTGAAGAGACAGAACTGAGTGCTGCAAAGTGATGTGACTGAGAAGAGCTACAGCTCATGTAAGAGGACACAGAGAAGGAGAGAATGAAATAGGAGATACATAACAGTAGATTAATGCTCGTAGTGTTGAGCAAGAAAGAAATAAAAGGTGGAGAGAGGGGTCTTTTGAATGAACCGATGGGATCTGAACATAATTGTTCAATTTAATCTCTTATTTTAAAATGGACAGAACTAGTGGTCAACCAATATGTTTTTTCAATGGCCAATCCCATTAAATAATAGGTGATATCTAAGAGAGCAGCATTGCTGATATAAATACTACACATAATACAATTTATAAGAATAGCTCACATAAAAAAATTGTCTCATCATTTACTCACCCTCATGCCATCCCAGATGTTTATGACATCATTGTCATATCTTCTGCAGAACAAAAAAAACATTTTGGAAGAATATCTCAGCTATGTAGGTCCATTCAATGCAAGTGAATGTGACCAAAACGTTGAAGCTCCAAAAGCACATAAATGCAGCATAAATATAATCCATAAAACTCCATTGGTTTAATCCATGTCTTCTGAATTGATCCAGTTGGTTTTGGGTGAGAACAGACCAAATTGTAACCCCTTTTTCACTATACATCTTGTCATTGCAATCTCTTGGGACGATCATGATTACAAACTTGATTACACTTCCTAGTCCTTGACACATGCGCAGAGCACTAGATGGTGCTAGGAAGTGTAATCAATCTTGAAATCATGATCGCCAAAGAGACTGCAGATGTCAAGATTTATAGCAAAAAGCGAGTTACATTTTGGTCTGTTCTCACCCAAAACCCAATGGATTGCTTCACAATACATGGATTAAATCACTGGAGTCATATGGATTACCTTTATGTGCTTTTTGGAACTTCAAATTGTTGGTCACCATTCACTTGCATTGTATGGACTTACAGAGCTGAGATATTCTTCAAAAAATCTTTGTTTGCATTCTACAGAAGAAAGTAAGTCATACATATCTGGGATGGCATGAGAGTGAGGAAATTATTAGAGAATTTAAATTTTTGTGTGAATTATCTCTAAAATTTAAATTGATATTTATTTTATGATCATTCTAATTGCAGCTGAACTGTTTTCTGGTTCCGGTCTTCATTAAAAGCAATGTAAAAACTACCAATATGAGCATTTTCTGACAGCTTCGTAGCTTCATGTCATCCACTGACTCCTTAAAATGTGACAGGTGACTGTTAAATCTCGACTCTCTAAATTATTGGCGCTCTGGAGCACAGGCTTTTGACAATTTGCACAAATGTAATACTCGTAACAAAATATCATCAGTTAGGAACATAGAAATGTATTGCTTTAGTAAAAGTACAATTTGGGACTTGGGTCTGACCATTAACATCTTGTGATTTGGATGTCTTGTTTGTTTTCACTGAACTCAGAAATTGACATCCAGATAATCTTTCAATGTGAGTCGTTACCTGCAGCTGAGGTTTGAGTTTTTTGTGTCTGTGCTTGTGTGTGCATGCTTGTCTCTATCTCTGTGTCTTAGTGTTTTAGGAAGTGACCAAGACTAGGGATAATACTAAGATAAAATCTGCTTTATTTCTAATGGATAGTAGACACAGTGCCCTGACACACACCATCAATATTTCAGTGGTTCTGTTTTAGCACCAGCGAAAAAAGGAAACAACAGGAAGTGGCTTTTAATGACGTAGGTCATGCATTAATTACTAAAAGTTTAATTTGTATTACATACTGAGTGAGAGCATCTTAGAGCATCCAAAAGGAAAGTAGGCATGTGACAGTATACAATTTTCACATGATTATTAATTATTAATATAGAATTATTTACAGTATTTTGAAGTGCCCATGGTAACAATATTGAGCATAGTTCATCCAAATATTAAAGATGACACTTGATGCCAAAAAGATTGCAGACCTGTGTTCTAAAAAAACACTCAGAATTCCAGTATTTATCCAGTATATATATATATATATATAAATCTGTTAACTTCTTAGGTGAAAATATAAATACCAACTGATTTTGTTATTAATTACGATAATTGTTATAAATTAAGTTATTTCTGCATTGTATTGGTACAGGAGAAACATGTACATTGGACAATATTTGGATTGCTTGTTTATCACAACACAGCTCTTTGCATAACCATGGCTGTGCTCCTTGTTTTTATATTTTTCGGAGAAACTATTTCCCTGAAAACATTGGCAGCTGAACAGATCTGTGCTAGACCTAGAGAATGCAAAATCAATAAACAGACCAGACTCTTAAGTGGGAGTTGATCAAATATTGATAAATAGGGTTCGTGTGCATGTGATTTTGTTTTGTGTGCATGTATTTCTTGGAACACACTCTTATGCACCCTTAGCATCTTGTATAAATTGCTGCACTGAGAGCTGCTTTAAAGTCTATAACCAGATCATTTTGTGGATTCATTTGACAAATGAACCTAAATCAATTACAATGTCTAGAGCATTTTGACAGTATCGGGGTATGTGTGGAGTATTTCAACCCCAAAATATATACTTTCCTTTATGCATGTGATGGTATTCAGAAATATGGTATATCAAGGTAAATATAATTAAAGTTATAGTATATAATAAATAAAAATATATAAATAAAAATTCTCATCCCATCCAGATGTGTATGACTTTCTTCAATGTTGATCTACCTATTATGTTAAATATATATATATATATATATATATATATATATATATATACACTTTCAAATCAGTTACTTTTGATGTTACCACACGAATGACATTTTCTAGGTAAATCTTTGTCAATGTATGTATGTTTCTATTAGTCTATTAATTATATATCTATATTTATTATATCCATATTTTGTATTTTTATAAATTAATACAGCTTATTTTTTATAAAAAATTATATTATCAACATAATAAAAATTATACAAAACAATCGGGCTAAACCATATTATCCATGTTATCCAACATGATTTGTGCATGTTCCATTGAGAATGATGAGTGCTTCAGTGGAAATAAGGAAATCTGACCTTTATTTTGTGTAAAGAAAAAAAAAGAAAAGAAAAAAAAAGCCTGCAATTTTGTTAATTTCCAGGTTTAACTTAGATTTTGAATCAGACTTTTGAACTGCACTATGTTTGTTCTGTCCCTTGATAATAGATAGTTTTAGTTGGAGAGTCACCTCATTAAGGATGTGTGCATTTCTTCATATATACACTCACTGAGCACTTTATGAAACCCAATGTGGTCTTCTACTCTCGTAGCCCATCCGCCTCAAGGTTCGACATGTTGTGCATTTTAAGATTATTTTCTGTTCACTACAATTGTACAGAGTGGTTATCTGAGTTACCAAAGCCTTTCTGTCATCTCAAACCAGTCTGGCCATTCTCCATTGACCTCTCTCATCAACAAAGTGTTTCCTTTAATTCTGCATTTATGTGCTTTCTGAGCTTCAAAGTTTTGGTACCCATTCACTTGCATGACATATAATCTAACAGAGCAGAGATATTCTTCTAAAAATCTTGATGTTCAGCAGAAGAAAAAACACACATCTGGGATGGCAAGAGGGTGAGTAAATGATGCAAGAATTTTCAATTTTGGAAAAATTATTCCTATAAGGAGATGTTAGACAGAATGTTAACCTTAATAATCATTTACTTTCACTGCATGTTATTCCCTCTTTCATATTTTTAAAGGGAATGGTGACTGAGAATGTCAGTCCCTAACATTCTGTCTAACATTTTTTGGGTTCCACAGAATACAAGTTTCACGGGGTTGGAAGAACAATGATGTTATAGTTTTAATTAATGGCTGAACTATCACTTTGAGGATGCTTCTCAGATTTGGACGAATCTGTCAGTTAGAAGAAAAGTTTGGAAACCGTTTTCTAGTAATTATTACCTTGAAAAAAGTGAACCCCTGGTTTAGAATATGGTCTGGTTGGTCTGTTATGGACCTCTAGCTCATAAACATATAGTGGATAATAATAGTGGTAGGTAATTATAGAGATTTATTTATTGATCTGCAGAATGCCATGACCTTCTCAGGATTGTTTTACTAAGCTCTATATTTCTGTTTCTTGTTATTGCATGGATCTAGTGGCTGCGTCATTGGCACTATGTATGGACATTCAGTTAAACTGAAGATGTTGAGCTCTGGCATTGTTTTGCAAGGCATGAAGATTTATGTGTTTATTTAAGATTGCATGAGAGACACAGTTGTGTGCATGTGAGATCTCGCCTACATTGTGGGAACCAAATATCCCCTCAAGGATAGTAATACCTAAAATCACCTGCAATGTGAAGATAGCCAATAGTCCCTGATGAGGATAACAGCTTAATAAACATAATAAATAATGTCTTAATGAAAATCTACAAATTCAGAAAGGTTTGTGCGAGGGTTAGGAAGGGAATGAAAATATCATTAGCTAAATATATTGTATAAACAAATTCAATGGGAAGTCCCCACCATGATAGACAAAAGTATGTGTGTGTTTGCTGCAAAAAGCAGCTAAATGAACAAATATACGATTCTTTCCCAAATCAGATAAGGCTTTTCTATCAGTTTTGTTTTTTAAAGTTCCCAAAAATCCAATCAGAGCAGAGTCGTCCTGTATCATACACTGTGTATACAGTAAATAGTGTAAGTGAAAAGTTTGAATAGACATTCATTATATTATAACTGCATATTATTTCATTAGTTATGTTATTCCTGCTTATAGTACATTGCAACAGTAAATTTTTACATGACAATAAAATGGTCACCCAGATCATGGGAATCGTGCGTGTGTTATATATGCTTATCCTAGCAGCACTATATGTAGGTTCCTCTGTGTAGAACTGGGTCTCAAACTAAACCCAAGAGGGTTCATTACTGCGATTCATCATTCTCGGCCTACTGGTGCCGTGCTCCCAATGACGTCTTTGTCACTATTTTTAGTGTGTGTGAGAATGTAATGGTGTGTGTGTGGATATGAGTGTAAAAGCCAGACAGGTTGTAGAATGTGGCTGTGACCTTTGTCTAGTCACTCTTTGGACTGGTATTATATCCCTGATACATGTACCGGCGGATGATGTCATGACTTACAATTCTTGAACTTGTTAATCTGTATCTGTACTCCAAATACATGAGGGATTAAGCAAAATTAATTAATTGACTGCTCTTGCACTTCACATAGATGAGAAACATGACATTACACTGACAGTTGCCAGCAGGAACGGAATCCCTCGATGTGCTCTGTCGTCGTGTCGTGTCGTGTCTGGGTTGTGCTAACTTCTCTATCAGTAGAGATAAATATATATGGTATGTACAGTCTGAATGTCCTACTTGGAGGTTTTAACTAAGGCCTAACACTTAATTACTTTATGTCATTATAGGGTACACTGATATCTGCCTACTCAGTGACTCTGTATCCATTCAGCACACCTCACCTCAGTAATGTGTTGTGTCATCTTACAGTAACATAGACAGCAGCATATCACAGAACCAGGGTTGATAATATTGCTAGAGGGCTTATGTTCAAAACAATGCAAAGAATTCAAAAACCATTAGAAAATGCTGAAAAAGACTTACATGGCATGTCACGTCCCACACACCAAAGGGTGTATAGAGTATTAATGGTGAGTAGAATTCAAATCATAGCACATCTAAATTCTGGGTCTTTAAGAACTATATTGAACATAACAATTAGGAAGTAGTCCTTGGTCCAAATCCAAGAGTGGACAGTATACAAGCATTACCTTAGTCTGAAGTGAGTCAAACACTTGAGAATTGAAATGGTAAAGATAAACATCAGTGTGTGTGTGTGTGTGTGTGTGTGTGTGTGTGTGTGTGTGTGTGTGTGTGTGTATGTGTTTGTACTCTAAAAAAATGCTGGGCACTTTATTAACTGTCACAAATAAATATGTGATGCTCCGTATGAAGCGGTTAACCTCACCTAATGCGCTGATGTAGGCAGAGATAGCTAGCTAATGCTAACCTCCCCTAATGTGCTGATGTAGTCAGAAATAGCAAGCTAATACTAATTAAATTGTAGTGCCATTACAGTATATTGATGGCTAATACTGACTATCTTACACATCAACCCAATATTAATAGTGCTAGCTAATTTACAGGTTACATTATTCACCTTATGAGCCAGATAAACTAGCTCACAGCCATCTTGAAAATGTTGCCTTTGAACTTCCGGTCTAGCATTTTCTATATAGATAACCATAGTGGTTATCCCATAGTGGGATAGCCATTCTTTATCTTCATTGCGAAAACCCTTTCAGGTGTGGCTATCCAGGTGTTGTACTACTGCTTCAGGCAACCTCCACCTTACTCCCCACTTTCTCCATGATTAATAGCAGTTGGTGCCAGGTTTATTGCTGTCATTTAATATTTCTATGTGTGATTTGATTTGATGGGAGTCACAAAACAGATTTTTCTCTCCCTAGCCTATCACGTTGATGAACAAAAAAATAAATACATTTGGTACAGGGATGTAGCGAACACAGACCAAGGGAAAATAGAGGAGTAAAAGTACAGCACTCAATGTACTCAAACTAGTTAAGTACAATGCATGAAAAAAACTAATTACAGTGATGAAAGTATGTGTAATACATTACTTACACGTCAATGTTTCAATAATCCACAATGTGTTTTTGAGTCATGAATGTGCACAGGTTGTTGCTGAAGGCAAAAATATTCAGTGGAGGGTTGTGACATTTTTTTGTTGTTAGCCATCTAATTGTGTACAGTTTGGAAAGGCTATATGCTTATCAACTTTAAAAAGAGAGGAGAAAAATCTTCCCGTATATTTTGTCATACCATCATCCTTGAAAACCATGATATTAAATATAGGTTCACCTGCACAGAGGATAAACAAGGTGCTGAGCATTGCTAGTTCCCTTCCGAGGGAACTCGCACTGCGTCGTTGAAAACGACTCTTTGGGGAACGCTCCTTAGCGTGCGCCTCTGAATTATGAATGAAACTATTCCAATCTTGATTGGTGTTGCGTCATGACGTAACATGTGACGGCATAACCGGATGCATAAAAGTGACGCCGGTACACATACACATTAGCTTTCGCTCTTCAGCAAGCGCTCTATGTTGAAATTGTTTGTCTTATTTGGTGTGTGAACTGTTTGGGAGCACAGCACGCACAGGCAGCTCTCGAGGGATCTGCCTGTGAAAGTTGTGAAGCACTACCCATGAGAGTGCTGCGCTCCCGGTTGGCGTGCTTCGATGAGCACGGTCAGGCTCGCGTTCCCCACGGTTTTGGTCCCGCGTCTGTTGAGGCAGCGCGGCGATTGAAATCGCGGGGTTCGCAGCGGGATTTTGCAGATGAGAATGAGACTGCTGCGGCACGTTCTCATTCTTCGTTTGAGGATCCCGAGCCTACTGTGAGTGGTGCAGAAGCCCGCGTCGCGGCTTCTTCTGCCCATGATCAGGTCCCCTTGCTTGAGCTCACTGCTTCCGAGGAAGTGGATATGCTCAGCATCGATGCGGACGACCGTGAGCCAAGCACGCCAGTTTTTGGCCAAGCTTATGAGGAGCTGATTGAGGTTGTGACGCGTGCCGTGGCCAGACTGAATATCAGCTGGCCACAAAATGAGCAGGGAACGCAAGTTGAAAGCAATTAGACTATTAGTTTCCTGCGGCACAGATCACAAACTCAGCGCCGGGGTTTGCCGTTTATCCCCGATCTCCACAAAGATATCTAAAACGAGATCGTGGGGTAAACCGCATTCGTCCCGTATCTCCAGCCCCAGTGTTTGATTACAGATGATGTTTTGGGGGCACGGTATATGGGCTAAAACCCGGCGCTGCCTAGTAAGCCCTGCAGAGATACATCTGCTTTAATAAGTAGGGCTTACATGGCCGCACACAATCGGTGTTGGTTTCCGCCGTCTCTGGCGCTCGGGCCACATCAATTTCCAGCGAGCGTACAGCGAGCGTTAGGTGTCAAAAATAATAATAAAAAAAAAAATAATAAAAAAATAAATAAAAACAACAAGCATCAATTGTGGTCATAAGAACCGTATCGACTAAATCCTGCGGTTTCCGCTTCAGGAAGTCGGGAACAGTGCTCGAAAAACACCGAGACCAGCCTCGAGAGGCTGGTTCCCTTAGTTGAAGCTTCAGGAAAGAGGTCCTACCGAGGTGGTAGAACCTGGGAGGGCTGTCCCCGCTGCAGAGCAACCGAGGTTGCTCTGCAGCGGAGTCCTCAGGAAATCGGTGTCGGTTCCGCCGTCTCTGGCGCTTGGGCCACATCAGTTTCCAGCGAGCGCACACCGTGCCGTTAGTGTCAAAAAAAAAAAAACAAGCATCAGTGGTGGTCACAGAAACCGTGTCGACTAAATCCTGCGGTCTTTCGCTTCAGGAAGTCGAGAACAGTGCTTGAAAAACACCGAGACCAGCCTCGAGAGGCTGGTTCCCTTAGTTGAAGCTTCAGGAAAGAGGTCCTACCGAGGTGGTAGAACCTGGGAGGGCTGTCCCCTCGCTGCAGAGCAACCGAGGTTGCTCTGCAGCAGAGTCCTCAGGAAATCGGTGTCGGTTCCGCCGTCTCTGACGCTCGGGCCACATCAATTTCCAGCGAGCGCACACCGTGCCGTTCAGTGTCAAAAAAAAAAAAGCATCAGTGGTGGTCACAGAAACCGTATCGACTAAATCCTGCCGGTCTTTCGCTTCAGGAAGTCGAGAACAGTGCTTGAAAAACACCGAGACCAGCCTCGAGAGGCTGGTTCCCTTAGTTGAAGCTCGGGATAGAGGTCCTACCGAGGTGGTAGAACCTCGGAGGGCAACCGAGGTTGCTCTCGCAGCGGAGTCCTCAGGAAATCGGGTGTCGGTTCCGCCGTCTCTGACGCTCGGGCCACATCAATTTCAAAAATAAAAAACACATCAATTGTGGTCACAAGGACTGTATCGACTAAATCCTGCCGGTATCTCGCGTCAGGAAGTCGAGAACAGTGCTTCGAAAAACACCGAGACCAGCCTCGAGAGGCTGGTTCCGTAATAGATTTTGTAGAGGCATGGAATCATCTTCCCAACATATCTGCATGGGTCCTGCATATAATAAAATCAGGGTACAAACTGCAGTTAGGGCACCGCCCCCAAATTCTCTGGGGTGGTGCAGACTACAGTGGTTCGGAGCAGGCTCAGGTGATGGAACAAGAAGTGCAATCTCTGCTGCTGAAGGAGGCCATAGAATGTGTTCCTCATTCAGACAGGAGTCCGGTCTTTACAGCCGGTACTTTATAGTTCCAAAAAAAAAAAAAAAAAAAAAGGATGGGGGTTGAGGCCGATTTTAGATCTCAGAGTTTTGAACCGGCCTTTGAGGAGGTTCAGGTTCAAAATGCTTACCATTCCTGTCATCGTGAGTCAGATCAGATCCGAGGACTGGTTTGTCACGATAGATCTAAAAGACGCCTATTTTCATGTACCCATCCTTCCATGTCACAGGAGGTTCCTGAGGTTCAGCTTTGGGTGAAGCTTACCAATATCGGGTTCTTCCGTTCGGCCTAGCACTCTCTCCCGCACATTCACCAAATGTATGGATGCAGCTCCTGCTCCTCTGAGACTTCAGGGCATCCGCATACTGAATTTTATCGATGACTGGCTCATTCTGGCCCAGTCTCGAGAAATGGCGATTCGGCATCGAGATGTAGATCCTTGGCCATATTCGAAGTTTGGGGTTGAGACTCAACACAAAAGAGTGTGTTACAACCATCCCAGTGCACAACGTTTCTGGGTGTTGTGTGGGACTCTGTTACGATGCAGGCACGCATGTCTCCTGCGCGTGTCGAGTCCATTCTGGCGATGGTGTCGGGTTAAAACTAGGCCAGGCCATCACTGTAAAGCAGTTTCAAAGACTGCTGGGCCTCATGGCAGCGGCATCCAACTTGATACCTTTGGGCCTTCTACACATGAGGCCCCTCCAGTGGTGGCTGAAAGCCAAGGTGTTTTCCCCAAGGGGAATCCATTTCAGTATAATCAGAGTAGCGCGCAGATGCCTTCGTTCTCTGCTAATATGGAAGAAACCTTGGTTCCTGTCCCTAGGGCCAGTGTTGGGAGCGTCATGTGCGCGGAAAACCGTTTCGACAGGCGCCTCCCTCACTGGCTGAAGCGTGATCATGGGCGGCAGCTTTGCCAGGGGTCTGTGGCAGGACCATCATCATTCTTGGCACATAAACTGTCTAGAGATGTTGGCTGTGTTCAGGGCTCTGAGGAGCTTCCTTCCAGACATTAAAGGTTACCATGTCCTAATGCGTTAGGACAATACATCAGTTGTAGCTTATCTGAACCGACAAGGAGGACTCAGATCAGCCCTCTGTGCAGACTGACGCATCAGATAATTCTTTGGTCCCAAGGGAAAATACTGTCTATCAGAGCATGTATATTCGGGGGTTCAGAATCAGGGAGCAGACATCCTGTCGAGGCAGGGGCTGAGGCCGGGGAATGGAGACTTCATCCAGAGGTGGTGAAGTTGATATGGGACAAATTTGGACCATCAGAAGTGGATCTATTAGCGTCTCGAGGCGTCCCACTGTCCACTTTGGTTCTCCCTCTCACATCCAGCCCCACTGGGGTTGGGCCCATGGTACAGGCTTGGCGAGGCTTAGCCTGTGCGCATTTCCCCGATCAGCTCTGCTCCGGGAGTCCTGGAAAGGGTCCGCCAAGAGGGCATCAGTCTACTTCTGGTTGCCCCCATGTGGCCGGCCAGTATGGTTCTCAGACATAATTTCACTCCTGATAGCTCCGCCATGGCAGATTCCTCTGAGGAGGGATCTGTTGTCTCAGGCGGGGGGCACAGTCTTCCACCCTGCGTCCAGAGCTGTGGAAACTGTGGGTCTAGCCCCTGAGGGGTTCAGTACCTAAATGCTGGTCTATCAGCGGGGGTGGTTGAAACCATACTTAGCTCTAGGGCTCCGTCTACTAGGAGATTATATGGCCTCAAGTGGAATGTGTTCTCCACTTGGTGTAGAGAACATGAATTAGATCCAGTTAACTGCCCGGTGGCTTCAGTTCTGGAGTTTCTTCAAGATCGTTTCTCTGCTGGTCTCTCCCTTCCACACTTAAGGTGTGCGTGGCTGCCATTTGAGTTCCATGCACCACTGAGTGATGGGCCTCTGGGGAGGCACCAGCTGGTCATTCGTTTTCTCCGTGGTACATGGAGGATGAGACTGACAACCAGGTCCAGGGTTCCTGCCTGGGACCTGGCGGTGGTTCTCGAAGGGTTATCCCTGGCCCCCTTGAACCCCTTCAGTCGGCTTCAGCCCAAGGACCTGGCGTTCAAGATGGCTTTTCTCTTAGCTATTACCTCTCTAAAGAGGGTGGGTGATCTTCAAGCCCTGGCAGTGGCGCCAGCTTGCTTGGGTTGCCCCTGGCGGAGTTAAAGCCATTTTACACCGAGACCTGGCTATGTGCCTAAGGTGCCGTCTAACACGGCACGGTCTCTGATCCTGCAGGCTTTTTATCCTCCACCTCATGTGTCGGCAGAAGAAGAGGCTCCATTTGCTCTGCCCTGTCAGAGCTTTGAGTGTTTACCTCGAGAGGTCCTCTTCTTGGAGGAGGTCGGGACCAACTGTTAGTGTGTTTTGGGTCACCTAAGAAGGGGCTCCTGCCTCGAAACAAACCATTAGTAATTGGATTGTTCAGGCTATTATCTCGGCCTACAAGGTCGCAATTTGCCTTCACCTTTGGCCGTGAGGGCTCATTCAACTAGAGGCATAGCGTCCTCTAGGGCTCTCTTATCGGGAGTACCCCTCCAGGAGATCTGTGAGGCAGCGGTTGGGCTACCCGCACACTTTCATCAGGTTTTACAGTCTGCACCTCCCTAGTGCGCCTGGCGTGCGTGTGCTCTCGTCCTAGCTGAGTGCCTGAGTTCAGTTTCACCCTAGGGCAGGCCTTTTTTTAGGTGCGTGGCCTAGTGGGCATTCGTTCCCCAAAGAGTGGTTTTCAGCGGCGCAGTCGCGGATTCCCTCGGAAGGAGCGTCTCGGGTTATGACTATAACCCTTGTTCCCTGAAGGAGCGAGACACTCGTCGTCCTGCCACGCCCCTCAAGGCCTGAGGCGGCTTGCTTCATCGCTAGGCTAATGTGTATGTGTACGGCGTCACTTTTATGCATCGGTTATGCCGTCACATGTTACGTCATGGCGCTAACACCAATCAAGATTGGAATAGTTTCATTCATAATTCAGAGGCGCACGCTAAGGAGCGTTCCCCAAAGAGTCGTTTTCAACGACGCAGTGTCTCGTTCCCTTCTCAGGGAACAAGGGTTATAGTCATAACCCGAGACGTTTTGTGCAATGAATTATTGGCATAAAACCATTGAAATTCCAGAGAGATTTAGAAACCAATAATAAACCAATTAATACATTGCAAAGTTTGATTATTAAAGACATTTTGGTAATGTACTGTGTTAGGTTGCAACTTAATGTTCAATATAAAGTCTGTGCCCTGAACAAAAAACAGTTGAGGACCACTGTCCTAGAACATTTATATTAAGTATACTTAATTATACTTTTCCAGTGTTGAGTGGTCCTATTCAGTTGGGCCTATATCAGATTGTACAAAATGTATTAATTCATTCAAGATGTTTTTAAAAAATTTTTTATTATTATTCTGTTGACTGAATCAGAGATGGTTAGAGCTAATTATGGAACGGACAAAACTGTCTGACCGTCTGATTCAAAGTGCCGTCATTCAAATGATAAATGGTGCTGCTGCTCAAGTGATCAACCCACTTTATTATAAATTAAGAAATTAAAGTCAGCTCAGCTTAATGTAGGGACATTTGTGATATTTATACCTTTTCTTGTTTGGAAATAAAAACAAAGCTATATATTTGACTTCACATAAAGGATATTAGTGCTTCTGCAAGAACCAGGGTTTGAATCCAGACCATGTTGTTTCTTCTAAACATATTTGTCATGTGGATTCTTCCGTAATGAACAGCATTATATTGTTGTTATGTTTATGCGATTGGAAGACGCTCTGTAGATTCAGCATATTGGGTATTATGCATGAAGAGTACCTGTTGTTTATGCCAAGGATATATTAGAAATACTGTATAGACCCTTGATTTGTTGTGTTTTTCTGTTCAACTTTGGTGTTGCGCTCAGAATATTGCCATTTTTAGACTTTGCCCAGGTTTCATTGCTTGGCCTTTTGTAATATATTAAATATTTCAGTGTGTTCCACTGAAATGCATTATATAAGATTTCTGGGCTGGGATTTCCAACCAGGCAGCACACATTTCCAATATGTCACTCAAATTATGTGGGTTTATGTATATACAGAAAAATGGAACAATCTAGGTCAAGGAATTTGTTCAGCTCTCTGTGTCTTCATATGTTTTGAGTCAGCGTGGTCCCTGCATGTATAGATGCAACACTTGTAGGCTTTTTTGAATGTTGAAAATGATGTCATTGCTCTCCTAGAAACTGCTTAGAAACCAGTGTTGGAGAGCGCCCAGAGCTGGAATCCCTTTAATGTGATTGGGGTTCTCAATTCACTCTTTCCTCATTTAAAAAAAATTAAAAAGTGTGACGTTGCCATGTAATTTTCCCTCTAATATTCTAATACTCTAATATTCTAAAGGTCAGGAGCAATGAATCCGCAAATGTTGAAACCATTTAAGTGTTGAGTGTTTCTATTTAAAAAGCTCCAGTTTGTGTGCACACTCACACATGAAATTTTCTTTTAGATATCTGTTTTTTAACCACTTAAATGTGCAGTCAGTAATATTTTCCTCATTAAGAAAGCTCTAACCCTAAAAAAAAACCTGTTAAAAATCATTAGATGAGTACTTTAGGCACATCATTAGTTTAATGAATGCTGTTTTATTGGGGCTGGGCTGAGACTCATTTTATCTCTGTAACCCACTGTTCTCAGTCACTTTTGTTCACAGAATAAATGAATCATGGCTCACTGTGAATAACGCATTTCTGCAATGACATAGGTTAGCGAAAACTACTGCTTTTGCATGATACTGCATCTACAACATTAGGTGGCAGTATAACAACGAGTCTAATTCATTTTCGGTTGAAAATGCATTGATTTTGCTACTTTATACCTCTCATCCACACTGAAACAGTGTTGTGCTGTACAGTAAACTGAGGCCACATCCACAAAAATTATTTTTTTAATCCCCTTTTCTCCCCAATTTTGGAATGCCCAATTCCCACTACTTACTAGGTCCTCGTGGTTACTCACCTCAATCACAAATCTAAGTCGCCTCCGCTTCTGAGATGTCAATCCACACATCTTATCATGTGGCTCGCTGTGCATGACACTGCAGAGACTCACAGCCTGTGGAGACTCATGCTACTCTCCGCGATCCACCCACAACTTACCAGGCACCCCATTGAGAGTGAGAACAATATAATCGTGACCACGAGGAGGTTATCCCATGTGACTCTACCCTCCCTAGTCAGCATCAATACTCAATGATCTACCCTGGCCCCCATACTAATCCATTTTAGTTTGAAACCTCCATTTTCAGTTTTCTAAAATCATCATGTTCCAAATTATGTAGTAATGGAGAGCGCTAAACGCTGCATTTTCGGTGGAGGAAAACAGCATTCTAGTATGGATGAGAGGCGTAAACATGTATTTGTAACTCAAATGTATTTGTGTGAAGTGGTCTACATTTTTTTTTAAATGCTCTCTAGTACCAAATACTTTGGAAAATGATGACGTTAGGTAATGAAAAACTACATTTTCAACCAAAAACGTGTGGATGTGACTTAAAGGAATATTCCTGGTTCAATACACATTAAGTTTAGTTGACAGCATTTGTGGCATTATGTTGATTAGGATACCATGAACATTTATTTAGACTTGTCCATCATTTAAAAAAAAATGGTAAGGCATATTTTGCACTACATTGGGGTTAATGGGGCCAATGTAAAGTTATATCCAATTTTACATTTTGTTGCCATGGCAACATAAATCTTTAACCCTTAAAATGACCATAAAAACTATTTAAACATCTTTACAGCTCAAATATTACCCTAGTTTTGACAGAAGATTTAATGTTAGTGCATTTACAAAATCATAATCTTCACATTTCTGCCATTAAACTCTCTAAAAATTGCCCCCATTCCAAGTCCCTCACTGTAACCTCGATTTTTTGAAAAGGCTATAGATTGAGCTTAATTTATATTGAACTGGAATATTCCTTTAAGTCTAAAGGCCATCCCAACACTAATATGGTTTTGTTTGAAATCACATTGGTTTTGTTATTTTCACACCTCTCATCCACACTGCACTGCGTTGTCCTCTACCTAAAACGAAGCGTCTGGATTTGGACTAAGGCCACGTTATCCATTTTTGTGTGAAAACACTATTTTGCTATGTTTGCTCCTCTTATGCACACTGGAATGCTGTTTTACTTCTCTGAAAAGGAACAAGAAGTTTCGATAATGCTCTACATAAATGCATACTTTGGAAAAATATAACATTAGGAAACTGGAAACAGAAGTTGTTAATTAATGTGGTTGGGGCCTAAGAAGACTGTCATATCAGCCAGCGCAACATAAAAAATTACTCACTTCACCTTTTATAGGACACATTTCTCAAGCCTATTTGTGTTACTGCACCCTCAAAATTGTAGTTTCAGTGATTTTCTGTATGATTGGTTATTCTGTGGGGTTTGTCTTTCGCCTAGATGCTGGTGTGTGTTCATGTCTTCGTGTAGCTATGTGTGTTTCTGTGTGTGTATTAACATGCTCTGTCTCTGTGTGGTATTGGTGTCTTCTAGGCTCATGTGGTTCAGCGCTGGCTTGTGCATCAGGACAGTAGTTTGAGTGCAGAGGGTATGCCGGAGACTCAAGGTGGAAAATGGCACTTTGATGGAAGAGTAAATATCTTAGTTCTCCTTGCTGTATTGCCACTCAACACTTTACGTCTCTAATTGTTGGCAAATTATGTGTGTGTTGGTGTGGCTTCCTAATCATTTCTGTTTGTGCAACTGGTTGCAAGCTGGTTGATGTGTAGCTTGTGTTTTGAATGTTGTGATGTGGCTATTAACTTCAGTCAGCTCGGCTGGTGTTCCTATAGTGTTTCTTTACCTTACTCTAAATCGAAATGGCTCTTATTGTGTTCTATGTCACTCTGTCCATATTCCTTATACGGGACTGTGTGTGTTTAAGTGCGTGTAATGTTAGTTGCTTAATGTGTATTTTTGTCTCGGTCAGGGATTTTCCCCCTTCTGTGGGCTCTAATAGCTAATATCTATCAAATTCTTTCTGCATTATTTAAAACTCTATTTTCAAGCAACTATCAGCAGATCTTGGATAGAGATTAAACAGATGTGAACTTAAGTCAACATACACAAATACTATCACACAAATACTCATGCACACATACAGTATACAAAATGCGAAAAGCAGCTAGATGTACAAATATTAGGTTCTTTCATCATGTTATAATGCATAATATTTAATCACCTTTCATGTTATTCCATCTAATAAACTGAAGTACATTGCTTTAAAAAAAATGCATTTAAAATGACAGTGAAATGGTCACACAGGTCATAGAAATTACAGTCTGAATCCCAAATTAGGTACAAATATTTAAGAAATCACAGCTGTTTAAACACAATTTACCATTTTCACTAGTTATTTTTCACTAGTAATCGTCTACATGTGTCAGGCTTGAATAAAGCTGTGTCATTTAATGCTGGTGACAGTTTGTTGCCAAGTTCATAATAAGATAAACCAGCGTGTCCATTGCAGAATACTTCAGAGTCAAGTCAGAATTATGTTGAGGTGGTGATTTATTTTTCAGAAAGGTTACTGGCTCAAAACATCAGAGTTGTTCAAGAAATAACAAAGAAGGAGTGTCAAGGACAACTTGGCCTAAGGACAAGGACTTTAGTACCATCGAACATTGTTTACATATTTCAGATCATGCCTATATCTGTAAAAAATAAAGGCTTAAATCTGTATTTGAGTGAAGGGAGAAAACATCTTGACTCAGACGGTGATGAGCGTCGATCTGTATTGGTATGGACAGTTTTGGGGGAAATCACTATGTTTGGCCTCTGGATAATAAATGTCAATATTCAGAGTTTTTTTTTATGAAAACTGATTGCTAATAAATGGTTATAAACCACATGAGCTGGTGTGCTGGTCGAAGATGGTCTAGTTGGTCTCCCAGCCTGGCCAGTTGACAAGTGCCCAAAACCCCTCAAATGTTTTAGCAAAATAGATTTGAGTTAAAAAATATATTGAAATAAATGTGATTCCATTAAAAATATGATGCTGTGACACAGTTCCATTAAGGTCTGGTACACACTCACACAATTACTGCACAGTCATAATGACAGATGCATTTTGCCATGCTGTCACCAGAAGATGCAACAAATTATGCTTCAAAATGACTTCTTCCTCGCTACTCAATATCATCCACATCTTCCATTCAAGAGGAGACCAGCTTGTCATTCACCCCCTGCAACTTCCCATAGAACAATAAGGCTGATGAGAGTGGAGATATTCTGAAATGTATATAGACTGTAGTATCTGACAAATCAATTCAAGGACTCAATATAACTGTGAAAACATCAAAGCAAATTAGATTTATGATCACACTGAAAGCCACAAAATATCAGTCATGGATTTTTATAGAGGGCAGCAAAATGATCAATTCTGTGTAGTGAGGCGGAAGCACAAAATTAACAGGGCATTCTGAAATATTGCAATGTATTTGGGAAACTGAAATCTCTCTTTAGCCATGCCCCCTTTCCAAAAACCTGCACTTCAAAGATGCCAAATGAGCTTTATTGAGATATTGAGCTGAAATGGTTGTCAAAAACAACAGCAGCAAAATAGAGCCCTCAAGGGACAACTGTTTTGAGTAACATGGCATAATAACTGGAATTAAGCCTCAATAATTCTCTGCAAATACAATACTATAAGAATGCGCAAAAGGTTTGACAGGCATGAAGCGACAGATCTCGTGGCACACGGACACATTTTTGTTTGCTGTTTACAGAGTCTAGAGCTGTTACAGAGACCAGTGAGATATCTCACGACACTTGTTTCATTTATATCTTTCAGGGAGTAGGACTTTTTTTGCATACATTTCCATGAAAATAATCGCTTACAGCACCTTTATGTCGCCATACTTTTAATAAACACACATAAATAAATTCAGGCACACAAGATTATGGGTGTTGCCTTCAACGACATTACTCCTTCATTGGGCATGCTCATTAGCAGATATAACGGTAAGAAGTTAATTATGCTTTGCCTAATAAGGTTCCTACACCTCTTTTGAGACATGCATTTTCAGGACCTTTCCATGATTATAGGGTTAGTTGTAGTAAATGTTTATAACTACTGGATTACATCCTTAAAAATAAGAGTTGAAATTACAATCTTAAATCGGCTGATATTTACTGATTTGGGAGGCCTGGCTGTAATAGACTTACAACAGTAAAATTATTATACTTATATGCTTATATGCTGTTGGTCCTCCGCGTGCCAGCAAAACAGTGCCGACCAGCTGAGACATTTACTCAACAAGACGCCTGAAGGTGTCCTGTTGATCAGACTTGTTGGTCCAGCTCATCCCACTGATGCTCAATCAGACTGAGATCTGGGGAATTTGGAGGCCAGGGTAAAACCTTGAACTTATCATTATGTTCCTCAAACAATGTGTGCAGTGTGGCAGGGCACATTATCCTGCTGAAAGAAGCCACTGACATCAGGGAATACTATTGCGATGAACGGGTGTACCTGGTCTGCAATGATGTTTAGGTAGGTGACACCTGTCAAATTGACATCTGCATGAATGGCCGGACCCAGGGTTTCCCAGCAGAAAATTGCCCAGAGCATCACACTTCCTCCACTGTCTTGTCATCTTCCCACAGTGCATGCTGGTGCCATCACTTCCCCAGGTTAACGGTGCACACGTACACGGCCGTCCACGTGATGTAAAAGAAAACGGGACTCATCGGACCAGGCGACCATCTTCCACTGCTCCAAGGTCCAATTCAGATGCTCGCCTGCCAATCATGGGCACCCTGACCAATCTGCGGCTACACAGCCCCATATGCAGCAAGGTGGAATGCATTGTTTGTTGTGACACAGTCCTTCTGTAAACATCATACAAATATTCTGTGAGTTGTGTCACAGAAGACCTTTTGTCTGTTTGGACCAGATGGGATAGCCTTCATTGCCATCGCGTATTGATGAGACTTGGGCACCCATCACCCTGTTGCCGGTTTGTGGTTTGACCCTCCTTGGTCCACTGTTGGTAGGAACTCACCACTGCTGATTGGGAGCACCCCACAAGCCTTGCCGTTTCAGAGATGCTCTGGCCATAACAATTTGGCCCTTGTCAAAGTCGCTCAGGTCTTTTAATCCTGCCTATTTCTCCTGCATTCAACATGTTGACTACAAGATCTGATTGTTCACTTACCATCTAATCTACCCAGACCTTGACATGTGGCCTTGTTAGGAGGTGATCAGCATTATTTACTACACTTGTGAGTGGTCATTAAGTTTTGGCTCATCAGTGTACAGAAGTACACAATGTTGCCAGAGCAAATCTTTTTTATTTATTACCAAAAATACATGGTGAATACATGAATTTTGTGAATTATTCTGCCATGACTTTCTCAGGATTTAGCATCAGTGATCAAACTGAGCATGCTCAAAAGCCTGTAAGTTCTACCTTCAAGACCAAACTTGATATTTGTACGTGCTGACTGTTTAAATGTTCAAGTTGCTCTTACTTAAATGGCATAATACATTTACTTAAATCAATTGTTTTAAGTAATCTCAACTTTTTCTACATTAGATAGTTCAATCAACTTTTGAAATAGATTTTATCTGACAAAATTTTACTTTTTTACAGTTACGCAAAAATGATGAAAAAAATATTAAAAATATGATTTTTTTGTTTGTCTTGTTAAGCACTTTTTTATGTCCTAAATCATATTTAAAAAAATTAAAGAAAGGTAGGTTTGACACAAATTCCATATTGAAATTCTGAGATTTAAGTAACTTAAACCTGGAAATAAACTACGTTTTCAGGATATTTAAAATAGTTAACAAAACAATTATTTTTTTTGAGAATGTTTTACTATTCTGCATGATTTCGAGGTCACTAATCAAATAAGAAAATTTGTGACATTGACCTTGGTAACTGCTTTTGAAACAGATTTCCTTGTTTCCATTGAAGTTCAAGATGATCTTTGCAACTTTATCAAATCATAATGGCTTAACACGGATCCTCCGGTTTTGCACAACCTTGTGTAGTCCAAACCAGCTTGAGTGCATGCTGTCATTAAAGCAAAACTTAAAAATGCATTTACTGTTATTAGGCCTTTAAGTCATTTGAAACAAGAAACTAATCTTCTCTGTGGAAATGCACTACACAGAGTAAATTCATAATGAGGGCTGTTAGTCAGATTGTATAATTGATGCTTTATAAAGTGCTAAATATTCAGACTTTTGCAGTGGGCACAATCTTTTTATTTTTTATTAAACAATGTAATTTCCTGTTCATTCATTGTTTTCTTTTCCCTTTATTCTTTCTTTCTCTGTCCCTATCCTTCTCTCTCTTACTTAGGCAGACACAACGACCAGTTTTCTTCGAGCTGCACGCTCAGGTAATCTGGAAAAGGCTCTGGACCACATCAAAAATGGAATAAACATCAACATAGCCAATCAGGTGAGACAAAAATACATCCTGCAATAGACCTTATTCAGAGTAGTGCCATATACAATTTTTGACAGGAATGAAAATGAGGCTATGAGTGTTAAACTTAAGTTGTACTGTTTTAATGGGTGCTGATTTAGACCAAAAAATATCTAGTTTTAGTTTGAAGTAGTGGTACTTTTTGGCTTATATTGACCCCACTCAAACTTACCTTTGTTAAAACGGATTTTAATTTGGCTCATGTTCATAAAGTTTGCATCCAAGGTAACTTTGAAGTCTATTAATAGCACTACCTAAATTCAGAAATTGTTATTTAGAGCTGTGAATTTATCATTTTATAGATTAGGTTTAACATCAGTGTATGCATGCATCTTTATTAACCCCTCAGTGCTCCTGTGGTCAGTACAGTACAGCACAGCTGTGTTTACAGTGTCAATACAGAAATGTGTTCTAATTAATCACACCAACATGTCTTCCCACTTTTGCACCCAGTTGCATCATCGAACTGTGTGCTGCTTAGAATAGCACACTCTGATTTTTGCAGAAGAGATGTGTTTGGTTCTCAGTGATGGGTTAGTAGTGAATGGACCTGAACAGCTGGCAGGCTGCCCACATTTAAAAGCTCTGAAAATGAATACGCACTCTGTGTGCCTGCAGCCTGAACACACACACACACACACACACACACACACACACACACACACACACACACACACACACACACACACACACCTATCATTATGAGGACTTTCCATAGACATAATGATTTTTATACTGTACAAACTATATATTCTATCCCCCAACCCCTAAACCTAACCCTCACAAAAAAAGTTCTGCATTTTCACATTTCCAATAAAACATAATTTAATATGTTTTTTTAAGCTATTTAAATTATGGGGACACTAGAAATGTCCTCATAAACCACATTTATAGCATAATACCCTTATATGCAACCTACACAAAATTTCGATGCCTCTTGCATCTTGGTGGTTTTAAAAGTTAACATGCTAGTTCACCCGAAAAGGGTTTACTCACCTGTTGTTCCAAATCCGTATGACTTTTTTTTTTAGTGGAACATGAATAGTTGATTTTTGAAGAATATTCTTGCCATTCTTTTCAATATTATGAAAGTGTATGAGGACTGGGGCTAACAAGCTCTTAAATGACTAAAAAAGCACCAATAAAGTTACATACAAGTTACAAAAGATGTCCAGATGACTTGTGATTTATATTCCAGGTAATTTTTAGCATATGATACCTTTGTGTGAATAACAGACCTTAATGGGATAGTTCACCCAAAAAAGAACATTCTCTCATTTTCTCATCCTCATACATCCCAGATGTCTTTCTTTCTTCTGCTGAACATAAACAATATTTTTTAGAAGAATCTTTCAGCTCTGCAGGTCCATATGATACAAGTGAATGGTGACCAACATTTTTAAGCTCCAAAATGCTCATAAAGGCAGCATAAAAGTAATCTTTAAGACTCCAGTGGTTAATCTATGACTTCAGAAGTGATATGATAAGTGCGGGTGAGAAACAGATCAATATTTAAGTCAGTTGTTACCATAAATTCTTCTCTTGATCAGCAGAGGTCAATATGCACGAAGAATGCAAATCACCAAATACAAAAGATGAAGAATGTTAAAGTGGAGATTGAAAGTACAAAAGGACTTAAATATTGTTCTTACCCACACCTATCTCATAAGTTTAATTTTAAACAACATAAGTGTTAATTATACAGTATTAAGAAGATAGCAACATATGTGCCGCAGTGATGTTCTCGAGGAATCGAGAATGGGTGGCGAGCGCTCCTAGTTGCTGCAAGTTTCAGAATCAGAATCAGAAAAAGCTTTATTGCCAAGTAAGTTTTTTACGAATACAACGAATTTGTTGTGGTGTTGTAGGTGTGTTCACACAGTCTCTAAATACGTATATGAACAAGAATAAAAATAAAGCAATATAAATATAATTATAAATATGTCCCCGCAGTATCAATTAAAAGTAAGTATAAAATAAAAGAGAGCAGAGTAGTGCAGTGAAATGTAGAGCCAGAGGTGGAGTGTGGAGAGTGTCAGGGTGGGTACCGGGCATTGTTGATAAGGCAAGTGGCGGATGGGAAGAAACTGTTCTTGTGGCGTGAGGTTTTTGTCCTGATGGACCTCAGCCTTCTGCTGGAGGGGAGTGATTCAAAGAGATTGTGGCCAGGGTGGGAGAGATCAGCCACAATCTTTCCAGCACGCTTCAGGGTCCTGGAGTCGTACAGGTCCTGGAGCGGCGGCAGATTGCAGCCAATCACCTTCTCTGCAGACCGGATGACACGCTGCAGTCTGCCCTTGTCCTTGGCAGTAGTAGCAGCATACCAGATAGTGATGGAGGAAGTGAGGATGGACTCGATGATGGCTGTGTAGAAGTGCACCATCATTGACTTTGGCAGGTTGAATTTCTTCAGCTGCCGCAGAAAGTACATCAGAGATGAGTCCGATGAGGGAGGTGTCGTCCGCAAACTTCAGAAGCTTGACGGACTGGTGACTGGAGGTGCAACTGTTAGTGTACAGGGAGAAGAGCAGAGGAGAAAGAACGCAGCCCTGGGGGGATCCAGTGCTAATGGACTGTGAGTCGGAGACGTGTTTCCCCAGCCTCACGTGCTGCTTCCTGTCAGACAGGAAGTCAGTGATCCACCTGCAGGTGGAGTCAGGCACACTTAGCTGGGAGAGCTTCTCCTGGAGCAGAGCCGGGATGATGGTGTTAAAGGCAGAGCTGAAATCAACAAACAGAATCCTGGCGTAGGTTCCTGCGGAGTCCAGGTGCTGGAGGATGTAGTGGAGTGCATCGTCTACAGACCTGTTGGCTCTGTATGCAAACTGCAGGGGGTCCAGGAGGGGGTCGGTGATGACTTTGAGGTGAGAAAGCACAAGGCGCTCAAAGGACTTAATCACCACAGAGGTCAGGGCGACGGGTCTGAAGTCGTTAAGTCCTGTGGTCCTTGACTTCTTGGGAACAGGGATGATAGTTGAAGACTTGAAGCAGGCTGGCACTTGACATGTTTTGCAGCTTGCGCACTTTTCCAGTCGAAATCCCATAGAAAAATGGCAAAAAAT
Source organism: Xyrauchen texanus (assembly GCF_025860055.1). Classification (NCBI taxonomy): domain Eukaryota; kingdom Metazoa; phylum Chordata; class Actinopteri; order Cypriniformes; family Catostomidae; genus Xyrauchen; species Xyrauchen texanus. Next base: position 16,969,533 of record NC_068309.1, on the reverse strand, counting down.
GTGTCCCCATTCAAGATATACATCCACTAAGGTGCAGATGCAATCTTTGTTAATTAAAATATAAAGTTGCATTTGGGCAGATTAGCACCCTAAGCATCTTATGCACGGAGCGAATTAGTTACCACTAGACCACCCAGTCAGACTCCTACTACTGGCGCTGATTGATGCTCTTCTAAACTGACTTACAATATCTCATGACCGACAGTAGCACACATAGAGATGAAGTTATCAAATGTATTATGTGAAATATTTATTTTAGAGCTTGAATTGATCATCAAGAATGACTATTCATCAAAAAAGACAATTTATAATAATCTTTTACTGGTGCTCATCTTTGCTGTGCGACTTCAAACACTGTGTATTATCTGTAGCATTGTAGAATCTCACGAGATTGACGAAAGAGGGATCCCTTCTAGACACTACCTCTGTAACATTGCTTTTAGTCAAAGTGAATTTGTTTGTTAACTAAATGCAAACATTCTTGTTAAGAGAACTACTAATTTCTTCTTCAGCCAACTATCAATTCATTTTATGTGAACATTCATTTTATCACCATTTCAATTATTTTACATGAAGATAACTTTGCATCTGAAGAGAGATACAGGATGTCTTGCAAGGCAAGGCAGTACATACAATTGTTTAAAATAGACACACAATAGACCTCAAACCTAACACCCAAATCTCACACAAATGTTTTAATTTTGGCAACATAAAACAACAAAAACAGCATAGATAAAGTCAATAAACAGCAAGAAAATAAGCCTATAACACTAACTGAATAATTAATTATGAATGATCCACATTGATGAGGAACTCACAAATCAGTAAAATTGTTTAACATGGAATTATTCATTCAGACAACTCTGTTAGGGTAGTTGGGACAACATTTGAGGAAATATTTTTGGTCTAACGTGTTTTATGTGTTTTGACGTAGTGGGCTAAAGCACATAACTGGTAATCAGAAGGTCGCTGGTTCAATCCCCACGGCCACCACCATTGTGTCCTTGAGCAAGGCACTTAACTCCAGGTTGCTCCGAGGGTATTGTCCCTGTAATAAGTGGACTGTAAGTTACTTTGGATAAAAGCATCTGCCAAATGCATAAATGTAAATGTAAAATGTTATGTAGATGAAAGTAATTCACATTTTGTAGTATCTGTGAATAAACCTCCATGAGCTGGAAAAAATGCACTGATATTTTTTACAGTGTACTGTATGAGTTTAGAAAGCTTGGAATACAGCGCAGTCACATAGATCACTTTTGTAATGATACTTTTAGGGTCTGTTCCAAAACGTAGAGAGCTGCCTTGCTATTTCTTGCCTACATAGGCAAATGTCTTCTATTGCAGTATCCTAACCGAAATGGTGCCCCATAAAAGACTGATTTTGAACACTCTTCATAGGTAGCAACCAGGGCCGTAGCAAGGTAAACTGGGCCCCCTGACTATACATTGCCCTGGGCCCCGTTCCTATTAAGTAATACAGTTTAGAATTTGTTGTGGGACCCCCTGGACATTTGGGCCTCTAGAATCGTTACCACCTTTCACCCCACTAGCTACGGTCCTGGTAGCAACTGTACGCATCATTCAAATAGCAGTCCTCAAACGCAGCGCAAAGGGGATTTGACTCGCAACTGCTTTCAATTCAAAAGCAGTGCCATTTTTGTTATTTTTGATGGGAATGACAACGAGGCTGTGAGGAATAGACAGATGGCTCTTCAATGGATTGTACAGTTATTTAATTTTTTTTAGTCGTTCTGCTGACAAAACATTGAAAAAATATCTTTCTAAGAAATTTAAGTGGATTTTTTTTATAAAACTCACGAGTTATGGAAAATTAAATGTGATCTAGGAGATTTTTGATAGCTTTATACAGTACATTCCATTTAAGAGATGGTAAGTCTATCTGTCACAGCCTCGTTGTTAATTCTGTCAAAAATCAAATGGCGCTAATGTGAATAAAGGCCTATACAGGTAATGCAAGAGGAATGATGCGTTTCTCTAATAAGCATAAATACACATAGTGCACACGCATTTAGGTTAAAATAGTCAGTTTTCTTCCATAAAAACTATATATTTTTAAAATCTTTTTATCGATACTTTTCAGTATTGAATGGCTTATAAGTATTTTAAAACCACAATTTATCTTGCTTTGTCCGCCATCTTGGATTTAGTTTTGCACCAAGCAGGGGTGTCTTTAGGATTTGAAAATATCAGGGGCTAGTATCAAACAATAAGCTATGGATGCATAGAAATAAAAACTATGTGCATTTCTAGCCTACTAGCCTATCATGATCAACCTATGAAGTAAAATAGTCTTCCCTCATTTTGTTGGGGGTTCCGGGGGCATACTCACCTGTGATAATGTTTTTAAAAGAACAGCACCAAAGCAAGTGATTTTAATGAGTTTGGGAGCAGTATTTCTACATTTTCTTGTGTAGCTTGAACGTAAATATGGGATATGCATCTCTAGACTTAAAAAATGTTCATGACCGCACTAACTGAAGTTTCTCACAGTGGCCTTTCCAAAAAATAAAAAAAAGTAGCTTGCTGTGGCATTACCATGGTATTTGATATAAACATATATACATGTACATATTATTTAAATGATACCCTAAGGTATCTGAAGTGTTTTAGTTCTCTGGCTTATTTTCCATCATCTAAGCATCTGTAACATTTTGAATTTACACAGATTATTTTACTTTAAGGTGCTTTATGAAATCAAACAAAATTTAAATAACTCCTTATTTCTATTAGATTAGTAATGAGACTAGAATAGTTTTCTGACTGTACCCACAAGTAGACCACTAAGGGACTGTGGTAGTGAATATTTTTTTTTCCTACTCCATAACATATATTGTTTTCCTATCAATAGTCTCTTAATGATTTTACTTATCTTTAGGAATATTTGAAGGCAAACAAGACCATTTAATTAAACATCATTCAAAAAGAACATACATTACACAGGAGGAAAACTTTGTCCATCATTTTTCCATACATCTTGTCACCCTGCTTGAAACCAGATTGAAAGCCCTATTATTTCCCTTATATTTACAGTGCAATGCCATAGGCACAGTTAAGTCCATGAATGGCTCCTTATTACTGTGGTTTGTCTACTCTTTACCTCATCAGTGCTGTTTAGCCATTTGAGATGTTTGATTTCCTCCATAGTGTTTTAAACTAGACAATTCAGAGTAAAATTAAAATGGATCTCAATAGTTTTGTGGTTAGCACCAAGATATCGATGGAAACCCAGACGACGTGCGCACTCCAGAGATACATTAGGATAGAGCAGAGCCCAAGCTTGATTTTTGTTTGGAGAAGAGTGCAACTGCATGTGTTACGTATAAATGCATCAGGCCATCAAGAACTGTGTGCACAAGATGCAAAAGTAGGTTATAACTACAGCTTTACACAAGTGTTTTTGTGATGGCTCGTGCAACACTCGCGGTAAAACCAGGCTTGAATCGCACGTGTTTCAGATAAGGAAGCATATTTAGCACGTAGAAAGTACCAAACGGCAAAACACTGCAATAACCATTCATCAGGGAACGGAGGTTACAACAGTAACCTAGACTTTCCCCGTGTGTCACACACTTTGAAGATGTGTCGAAGAATCAACACTAGGA